>NC_052510.1:19112531-19405031 GCF_014356525.2 Nilaparvata lugens
CCACTTAGTATTTTGCTGTTTGAATTCGCTGAGCGGTTCGCTGCGCAGCGAATTGCATGGTTCGCTGCGCTGTTCGAGGTTCGGTTCGGCATGTGTGGACATACTTAAATAATGAATATCGCAAGAAAACCTACTCGTTCCGATAGATCCTATCGATGCAGGGCACCGATAAAACGCCGAATCGATACACGATATTTATAGAACGCCACATCGATGCACCAACCTGCATCATCCATCACTATTACACCACTCATCCACTGGCTAAATTTCAACTCTGTTCTTAATTAATATACAATTGGCTAGTTGACGGGAGTGTCAAAGAATTCCCGTACCTCAACAAAATTCCCGTACATTTCCCGCCCAAATGAAATTCACGTACAATTCCCGGATTTCCCGCCGCGAGGACACCCTGTGAATTCGATTTAGAACGATATACTATGTTTGCTACAATATTTGTTAATATACTATGTACTATTCTACACTAACTGCATCCAGTTACTGTACTTTTTTGGACTTTCTGAAGTAAACATGTTTTCTAAAAAAAAGATAAATAAACGAAAATAAGGTTTTCTTGCTGAATTTTTCTTCTCGTGAGATCAGCTGAATGATCCCACACATGCACTCGTTCACTCTCTTCCATTACGGTACCGACAGACGATAAAAATTTCCACCTGTTTTTCCAAGGACGTATTTATCATTTTAATGTCCTTCAGCGAGTTATCGCAGGGTTGAGACCTAGTGCAATCGAATTATCATATCATAAACCTAATTTGTTCCAAATTTCGTGAGAATCGTTAGAGCAGTTTTCGAGATCAGGTCACATACAGACATCTAAACATATAAACAGAAATTGCTCGTTTAATAGTATAGGATTCTAGGTACATTGAAACCAAATTAAAATATTGTTTTCATATTGGTCATGGGAAAATGCTCCGTCATCTGATCAGAGTTTTCAATGTCAATGTTACTTTTCTGGGTTCAATTTCTTTTAAAAAATGGTCCCTTACGGGAGATAAAAATTAACGGTCACTTTCTCCAATGAAAGTTAAACTCAAATTCTAGTTCAAACCAATAGCTGACTTAATTGAAACACAGTAGGCTATAATAAATGCAACCATACATTGATTAAACAGGTTTAATAGTCAAACCAATTTGGAGAATCGACCCTAAATCTCGAATGGACAGGGCAGACTGCCCTGCCGACTTGTCTGCTCCCAGTATAAAAACGTCAGAAAAAGCGCTTCATGAGGCTTGGCCTTAAGGACCCTCATACAGAAGAGGCATGGACGTGGCGCTGACATTTTTCACTTGTTTTGCCACGCCACTTTCGCTCATCCACAATTGACAAGTATAATTGTTTCAACTATAATGGTTTTGTCATTGAACCCCTAGTAAAACCAAATTGGTGCCTTTTCATGCTCGCAATGCCCAGGGAACGTTTCATGTTAAACTAGACTCAGATACCACCTTGAAGCCCTCTGATGGAACCACTTTTCTGGGATTGTTCTTGGATAGTGATATGAAGTGGAAGTCTCACTCTTCTGAACTGTTGAGGAAGCTGAGTAGAGCAACATTTGCGGTGGGTGTGATCTCCAGGGTTGCAGGTACAAGTACAGCGTTAATTGTGTATCATGCTTATTTTGCATCCCATCTACGCTTTGGTATCATTTTTTGGGGCAGAACAACAGAATTTGAATCTATTTTCAGGACTCAAAAAAAAGCTTTGAGGCGAATATTCGGCCTGACAGACAGGTGTTCTTGCAGACCCATATTTAGAGAACACTCCCTCCTTACAGCCCCGGCAGTTTATGTCTTAGAGTTAGCTCTATTTGTTTTTAGAAATAAGGACCGTTTCCAGGAGAGACAAGTGGCGCATTTATATAACACGCGATTCAGGGGACTCAGGTATCCAGAGCACAGGCTGACTCTCTTGGAGAAGGGCCCTTATTACATGGGCATCAAGGTTTACAATGTCCTACCACAGATAGTCAAGGAAAGTGCTACTCCTGGTTTATTTAAGAAAAAATTAAAAACAATTCTCATAGGTATGTGTCCCTATAAAGTTGAGGAATTTTTTGAGAAGATAGCCTCTACATGATTTGCCAATATAGTATGGTCACTGCTAGTGTTCTATTTATGTAATAGTTGGTTTGGAGTATGACAGTGGGTTTATAAGTGATCCACATTCATGTTTTTTTTCTTCTTTCTTTTTCCCATTTTGAATAATTAAATGACATTTCACACATCACTAGAGCCTAGCTCTGCTTTTGTGATTTTTACGTGAAGAATTGAATAAAATAAAAATAAAAATTGAAAAAATGCATCATTGAAATGATTGTGACAAGAAAAAAGAACTTTAGTTATTTTTCTCTCGAATATAGATAAAATTTAAGAAAGTGTTAGTTATCTTCACACAGTGCTGTTGCTACATGGCAGGATAATAAACATCAATAAAACATAATAGTGTAGTTGAGAAGTTGATATTGTGGTAATTATTCATATTGAATGAAAAAAGACTAAGAAATTGTCAAAAAACCACTGATTTATTGATAATTAGAAAGACCGGTTTCGGTTATTACACCGAAATTCACCTTCAGTTTTCGCTCTATTATGTTTTGAATGAAAAAAGACTAAGAAATTGTCAAAAAACCACTGATTTATTGATAATTAGAAAGACCGGTTTCGGTTATTACACCGAAATAACCGAAACCGGTCTTCCTAATTATCAATAAATCAGTGGTTTTTTGACAATTTCTTAGTCTTTTTTCATTCAAAACATAATAGAGCGAAAACTGAAGGTGAATTTCGGTGTAATAACCGAACCGGTCTTTCTAATTATCAATAAATCAGTGGTTTTTTGACAATTTCTTAGTCTTTTTTCATTCAAAACATAATAGAGCGAAAACTGAAGGTGAATTTCGGTGTAATAACCGAAACCGGTCTTTCTAATTATCAATAAATCAGTGGTTTTTTGACAATTTCTTAGTCTTTTTTCATTCAAAACATAATAGAGCGAAAACTGAAGGTGAATTTCGGTGTAATAACCGAAACCGGTCTTTCTAATTATCAATAATCAGTGGTTTTTTGACAATTTCTTAGTCTTTTTTCATTCAAAACATAATAGAGCGAAAACTGAAGGTGAATTTCGGTGTAATAACCGAAACCGGTCTTTCTAATTATCAATAAATCAGTGGTTTTTTGACAATTTCTTAGTCTTTTTTCATTCAAAACATAATAGAGCGAAAACTGAAGGTGAATTTCGGTGTAATAACCGAAACCGGTCTTTCTAATTATCAATAAATCAGTGGTTTTTTGACAATTTCTTAGTCTTTTTTCATTCAAAACATAATAGAGCGAAAACTGAAGGTGAATTTCGGTGTAATAACCGAAACCGGTCTTTCTAATTATCAATAAATCAGTGGTTTTTTGACAATTTCTTAGTCTTTTTTCATTCAAGACATAATAGAGCGAAAACTGAAGGTGAATCTTGAAAATTAAACTTGATGCTGTTCATCCAATCTCCATGTTTCTATTAACTCTATTTCTCTGGAAAACCAATGAACAGCTCGTTATTCAGTTAGGAGGGAACATAGACAAACGAAAAATTAAAAAAAAAAACAGCAACAATACAAATGTTGTAAGCATCCTTGAATTATGCAAAGTTGGAATACCATTTTTTAATTGTAAAAAAACTTCATCTGTAACGGTGAAATGACATTTTTACTATGCAAACGGCCCTTAAGGTCCAGCAGTAATAATAATAAATTTATTGATTCAATAATAGACAATTATTCCTTGAAATAATTTGGGGATGACCAACAGGCACATGATAAATGGTGCAAATTTGAATAATATACGATATGCGGATGATACCATCATGTTTGCAGATAGTCTTGAAGGATTACAAGAGTTGATGAACAGTGTAACAAGAATAAGCTCACAGTATGGTTCAGAAATAAACACAAAGAAAACAAAACTTCTGATAGTGAGTAAAGAGAACATTGCTGGAGCCAGCCTTTACATCGATCAAGTTAGGGTAGAAAGAGTGAAGCAGTACAATTATCTAGGAATAATTATTAATGAGAAGTGGGATAACTCTCAAGAAATCCGGTGTCGCATCGAAAAAGCCCTTTCAGTGTTTGTTAAAATGAGCTCACTCTTCAAATCCCACAATTTGTCTTCAGAAATGAAGCTCCGACTCATGCGTTGCTACATTTTCTCTGTTTTGCTATATGGTGTGGAAACCTGGACTCTAAACAAAGAAATCACCAGGAGACTTGAAGCATTTGAACTATGGCTTTACAGAAGAATTTTAAGGATATCTTGGACACAAAAAGTCACAGCCGGAAACTCCAATGCCTCGGGCATATAATGAGGAACACAGAAAGGTACGGGCTACTCCAAGAGATCCTTCAAGGCAAGATAAACAGCAAGAGAAAACCGGGTCGAAGAAGAATATCTTGGTTGGCAAATCTGAGGAAGTGGTTCGGTAAAACATCAGTAAAACTCTTTCGAATCGCAACCAACAAAATCAAGATAGCCATGCTGATAGCCAACATCCGGAACGGATAGGCACTTAGAGAAGAAGAACAGGCACATCTTAAAACTGGACCTCCCCCGAATTTCGATTCATATACTAGCCTAGTAATATGAATAGGATAATTCATTTTTCAGAAACAATTTTTCCCAGCGGTTAGCAAAATCTTTGATCTCTCATATTAGATGAGTAGCGTGCTCTCATTAGCCTAATGTCGTTTGAAGGGTGACAGCTTGAGATCAGTTTCTTGAACAGACAGTGTTAAACAACTGAATTCACTAAAGTGGGCCCGAAACCCACCCAAAACATTTTGCAGATCAATTAATCTTTGTAACACTTAATTTATCTGAAGTAGTCGGTCCCACTCACTTAAGACATTGGTATTTTATTTGAAATTGAACCCTACAATTTCACAGATGGAAAAGATAACTGCTTTGTTACTTGTTGCGTTTCTAGTGTGCAAGCAGACTATGAGAAAACAATAATCTCATTCACACGTGAACAGCTGCTGCATTCTCAGGTGAGAAAAATTCTCGGAGCTCTAAAATCGTTTGTTGCTTGTACGAGCCGCCTAAAAGACATTAAAAATATGAACAGCATGCTTTTCAAACACTCACCTTTCTTGAACCTGTTTCATAAATACTTACAAAATTAATATAATATTATAGCTGCATTCATTTTTACACTCAATAACATCTATCATCCTTACACTTTGTGATTCTTTCAATGGATGAATGAACTTCTACCATAGAGAAACAATAGCATAAGTAGATATCCCATGGTATAGGGCGTTTATGTCGCAACTTTTACTGTTATCTCAAGCTGATAGTCTACGTAGTTCTTTCCCGTGAAGCTTTATGACGCTGGTAGTCTCTCATATTGTGTCGTTCATACACTCTTACCCGGTCAAAACAGTAAAAATCGACAATAATCGACAGTAATCAGCTTGAGATAACAGTAAAAGTTGCGACATAAACGCCCTATACCATGGGATATCTACTTGCGCTATATTTACTCTATGCTTCTATCCATCAGAATACCATCTCACTTGATGTTCTAATCGTTAACATACAGGCTCCAGATTGATAAAAACATAAGAATGCATAGCATACCCTGGCAAATAGTTCCTGCTGCTGCCTGAGCAATTCTTCTTCGGGTATTCCCAGGTTCTCGAGTCGTGTGCTCTGTCTTCTTCGCTTGGCGGCAACTGCTTTGCAATCTCGTAATACTGCTTCAGCATCGGCTCTGTAATCGCCGAATCCCAATCGGTCTAATGCTGAACAAATATGTAAAATTGTCAATTAAAAAAAATAAGACTTGAATTAAACGTTTTAAAAACTATTATTTGAATGAATACTAGAAACTGGTTTTATCGGGCAATTGACCACTTAATTGCTAGACATTTTATATTAATGTACAATATCAATACCTCATCAGGCCACCACTAAACTCATAACATTAGGTTATAGAACTATAGTCAACCGCACGAAAATAGTCTGATAAATGCAACGTTGAAAAAGAAGATCAAAGTTGTCCACACCTGATCATAAATGAGAATTATTCAATGAACCTGACGAATTTCCAATGTCTATGAGTGCTGGGGGGGGGGTGAGGGGATACCCATCTGTTCCAATTTCCATTGGACTATTTTCGTGTGGTTGACTATAATAGACACGGTGGCCTGATGTTATTAGTAGGTATTGTATTGTACAATAATATTGACCGTGTAGGGATCAATTTGAAGCAGAATTAGATTTAAAATTGAACTGAGAAAGAACAAATATTTAAAATAATTTTCCAGTACGGCAATCTTCTTGAGATTTTTTTCAAATGACAATAATTATTTATTTTAACGAGTGATTAGAAAACAAAGATTTAAGAGGATTTTGAAAAATTGGTTGTATGGGAGGAAATGTATTGTAGTATTTCTCTATAATAAAGCTTTGCGATAGAGATTATATAAATTTATTTAATGTTATCTATTGGAACAGTCATGGATTTGGAAATTGCTATAATATGCACAAATCTCAAATTAATCTGTTTAATAATTACTCTGTGATATGCATTAGTGAAACATGGCTTTTACAATACACAAGAGTAATGAAACTCATTACAATACATAAGAGGTTTTGATGATTATAATATTTTATCAGTTCCGGCTTTAAAATGCGATATTAGAGGTAGGCCAAGTGGAGGTCTTGTAATGTTGATAAAGAATAGCTTTAAAACAAAATTGATTACTGATACTGATTCTCTACTGCTTGTTGAGTTATCTAATGATATGCTTAGCTGTATAGCAGGTCTAATTTACATAAGGCCAAATGAGATTAAAAAATCAATGAAAGGTTTGCAGGATTGTTTCTATGAAAACAAACAATTATTCTCCACTCTACCGGTTATAATAGGAGGAGACTTTAATTTACGTATAGGTTCTCTCAATCAACATGTAGATAGCGAAGTATTTGATAATTCGTCACTGTGGGCGCGAAGAGTTGTGTTAGATGAATGCTTATCACGCTATGCAGGTAGACTTGTCGATATTATGGAAGAGAGTCTGTTTATAATAGTTAACGGTAGGAGTGATAGTGATAGGCCAGCAAAATTCACTTTTCACAACTCGAATGGGTGGAGGATATGATAGTGTCTGATTCTGTCTTGTCTTCTGATCATTTGCCGTTGTTTTTAAAGACTAATCGAAGAATAGCCAAGTCGTTCTTATCAACTGATAACTGTCAGTGGGCGAGAGGGTATCGATGGAGAGAGGAATCTGGTAGAGAGTACTCGGCTTCCCTCTCTCTCGCTGAGAGAATACATTTCCGTAGTGACAGTCCTCGCAGATTGGCTGGTAATTTAATGCAAGCCATCAAAGAAGGGGCCGAATTTTCGCGAATGATAGTTTCTAAATCAAATGCTACGAGTTTCAAAAATAAACCTTGGTTTGACCTATACTGTAATAATCTGAAGAGAAATCTACGTACTGCTTACAGAACTGCAAAGGCCAAACATTTCGATAGGGTTTCATTAAATGTATAAATAGCAGCTAAGAATGAATATAAGAGTATGATTAGACAGAAAAAGGTAGACTATTACAAAAATTTGAAAAACAGATTCAGGAATATTAAAAATGGTAATGAATTTTGGAGTGCAGTTCCCTATTTTAGAAAGAAAAATACGCAATTAAATATGATAGGTTTGGAGGATTGGGTAGTGTTTCTGAAGAATAAATTCACATCTAATTTGATGGAAAATAGAAATGAAGTAGCTCTGGCAGCCATTTCCCTTCTGGATAGGAAAGTTGATTTTCAGGAATTAGAAGCCATACTAAAAAAAACTAAAAACAAAAAACTCCTGGCATCGATGGCTTAAGAATTCTATAAGTCTCTTCCATTTTCATGGAAAAATTACATGGTAGAATTATTTTATTGCATACTGGATAAGGGTAGAATTCCAACAAGCTGGGCGGAGATGATTTTGTTCCTATTGTTTAAAAAAGGCGATAAACTGAACCCAAAGAATTACAGGGCAATAGCTATTTCAAACTGTCTGTTTAAAATTTTTACAAATTTGTCAACTGTGCGTTTATCAACCTGAGCAGAGTATTTCCATGTACTTGGCGAGAGTCAATCTGGCTTTCGTAGAGGTCGTGGTTACATGGATAATATCTTTTCACTTTATTCTATTATTTATTACTATCTCGAATTGAAGCATCAACCCATGTATGGAATTTTCGTAGATTATGAAGCCGCGTTTGACTCCATTCCTCATTGTAAGCTGTGGCCCAGATTAAGTAATTTTGGAGTGAGCGGTAAATTTCTTTGTGTTCTTAAAGACTTATAATAAAGCAGCTGTAAAGGAGTGAAGCTAATGATTTGGCAGGTTTTGCAATGTAATCTGGGTATGGAGCATATAAAAGGGGTTTAGAAAATGTTGACAATAGTGTTGACAATAGCAGCTGTAAAGGAGTGAAGCTAATGATTTGGCAGGTTTTGCAATGTAATCTGGGTATGGAGCATATAAAAGGGGTTTAGAAAATGTTGACAGTAGTGTTGACAATATCAATGTTCTTCTCTTTTCATTTCAGAGGAAATTGAAAATCTTGGTTCACTTTTTATTGTTCAACTGTAATAAGATAGTTTATTATTATTACTTGATAGTCTGCTAACTATCAAGTAAACTAAATTAGTTAACTAAATTATTCCAGATAATTTAATATTTCTCGCCAGGGGCTAGTGGATCGATGAATAGCCAATAGTCAACTGAAACTACATGTGAAAATTTAGGCCTAATATTTCTTACCAGCAAAAATATGATCGGCGTTTATAGTTTTCTTCATTTGTTGGTTGCATATGTCGTTGGCTTCGGACGATATGAGGTGAATGAATTCGGTACAACAGTTGAGCACTAAATCGCGGGCTTCGTTTGCCACGCGCACGCTCGGCAGAATTTCTTTGATCATTTTGTTGATGGACGCTCGAGGTAGGGTCAGCTCATCCTCCTCTCCGTTACCACCCGGCACTCCACCCACTCCCGCCCCTCCTACACTCGATGACGTCATCTGAGGGCCAATTTGTAATGAGCTGCAACAAAAGATGAAGAGTCATTTGAGAACTAAATTTGAAATTGTCAAGATGTATCAACAAAAGATGAAGAGTAATTTCAGAGCTAAAACTAAAAATGTGAATAAGTATGAGTTTTTGAGGATGTATTTTATACCATAACGAATAAACTCGTAATGGAGTCGAAGTGTCAGTTAAATTACGGAAAGCACTGATGTTATTTATAAGGGTCAAAACATAATGAAGCGGAGGGGAAGGTAGGGTAGAAGGTTCAAGGAGGAGGAGACATTTAGAAACATTATTTTGAACGCTCTCAGCTAGGTACAATTTCTTAGCGTTGACTCTAGCCGCGCGAATAGAGTTCTCGTTTCTGGATCACATAGCCTATAATTACATTAGACTTGTTGATTTATCAGAAATTAGTCGTGAAAGCAATTAGTTGACCAATAAATCTAATTCATTTGCCGCCATATCAGTCGTACAACATAAAAATCTGATAAATTTATAGGATATGTGCTCTAGCTATTTAAAAGTAACACATGATATAAAATTATAGTTGCTATTAGCAACCAGGTGACGGATAGTTTTATTGAAGAGGCAATAATAATATTAATTCTTAATCATAAACAACCTGGCATCCTATACAATGCAGTAACACCACAGAGTATTTTTTCATCATTTCAATTCAAATTCATAAGTTGAAATAAATACAAACATCAGTACTATTTTATTTGCATAAAATGTTATAATTCATGAGAGCTATTTTCAAATTATAGTTTTGTCATCTGCAAATTCTAGTGCTCTCCCTTCAAGGTTCTAGTCATTTATGGTTATCAAAAATAACAAGGGATGAATAACTGAGCCCATGGGGGGCACCATGTTTGATAGGCAATGCCTGAGACTTTTTTCCTCCTATAGAATAGACCTGATATCTGTTTTCAAGATAAGATTCTGCAGTCTGAAGAACAGACAGCACATCCAAAATCGTAGCGCTCCATCCTAACCAAGTAGGCTACAATCTCATGCGACAACAAGTCGAAGGCCTATTAATAGTCAGGTCCACGTTATAATGACAGTGTTTAATAGGCGATGGTATTGCTATACTTGTCTATGATTCAAAAAATTGGATAGCACTATATCTTTTTTGCTTTGCTCTGTTACCAGATCGTCTTTTAACAATGTAGAATCGATAATTAATCAACAAAATATTTCATTTCGAAATTATTGAAAATATAATTTCTTGCTTAATAGAATATAATTGATTATTTTAAACGAGAATGTACATTTAATATTATTACATAAATAAACCTGTATCAGCTACCGTCTATAGAAGGCATTGACAAGACAGAGGATCGGCAACGTTGTTCTATCTTTCTCCACTTCCATAATAACGTGGACTTGAAATGTTCTGTTTAATAATGCTTAAAAGATAAAAGAGTATGTTTTGCTTTCAAATGGCAAAATTTTGATACTATTCAAAATAATATGTGACACAGTTAATATCGTAATGGTGCTACATTCTATTATAATATTAATAATCAATAATGATAGAAACTTCATATATGGAATTGCCTACTTGTTTATTTTTGAATAAAAAGAACATAGTTAATTCATTTTCAATGAAATTTAAAAATTATGTGGCAATTCAATTGAAAAATTACCTTATATCCTAGCATTAGAATAAATCTTGAGAACTTGAGTAGACCTAGTATTCAACTTATTGCTAACTATTTGTTAAATTTAATCAATCCACTTGACCTCAATGGCTAGGTAGAAATTTGAAATTTTATTTTCACCGTACAAAAATTCAATACAAAATAATGTGTAACATAACCTTAAAATTCTTACCATCAACAATAATATTAGGGCGGTTTTATGAAAGATTTAAAAACTAGAATCGTCAATGACATTTCTGGTTTAAAAAATAATTATAATTCACTTACCTCTGATCAGAACTCTTAAGTATTTTGGAAATAATAATTAATTGAATGATACTGATTGGAAAACTACTAGAATATCGTGAGTTGAACGAATTATTTATCTATTCTTGTACAAAATGTTTAATGATCATTATGATAAGATTACACAACAAAATCTAAAACTTTAGAGAAGAATAAAATCGAATATTAACATGAATTTACCATAAAAATTCACAAGAAACAAAAACATTGGCGAGTTTCATTGATTATTGATTTCTGATTCTGAATTTCTGTTGTATGTGAGTTGTAACAGCTGTTCTTATTTAGTCAGTGCTGCCACTTGCCAGCTACAAAAAAACAAATTCCCTTTACTTTGTGTGCCAGCGCTCTTTAGGAGTGATGTCTTTCAGTTTCATTATTGTGTACGTTCTGTGTACAGTAAATTGTTCCAGTTCCAATCGTAAATTGTTCCATCACGTGACTATAGTGAGGTCTACGTTATAATGGCAGTGAAGAAAGATAGGAGAAAAACGTTGCCAAGTCTCTCAATTTTGCCACTGATTGTACACAGCTGTTACTCAATTAATCCCATTAAATTTGATCCAATAATAATTATCATTTCCTTGATAAAATTATCAATTTAATGTCAAATTAATCAATAAACTAATTTTTTCAAAATTTGATTTAAAAATTTGCTTCCTTAAGTAAGATCAGATTCTCATTTTTATACAAACCGGGAATGGCGGCACATTTAAAAAGCTGTGGTGGACCAATACACTACCTCCGTAAACAAAGCCGTAGTGCGTTCGTGTGAAGTCAGCACAGGTAGGGCTCCTAGACGAAATCAACGAATTTCTATTGGTGTAGCAGCCCTACCTGTGCTGACGTAACACGAATGCACTACGGCTTTGTTTATGGAGGTAGTGACCAATATGAATTTCAAAACAACAGAAACTAAGTTATTTGGTAGGTATATATTCTATTCCAATTTCTTCTAAAAATGATAGAAAAATAGAAACCCTTTCTAAAATAAGTAATTTCAATGGAAATAATTCTGAAATCACCTTTCAATATTATTTATACCAGTACGAGTAGGTCTATCCTAAACGTGTAGGCTAACTGAAGCATGGATGAAGTCTAGGATGGTTAGTTATCAACTTTTAAAATGTCATTTCAGGTATTTTAATTTGTGTTTCTCATACTGTAATGTCTAAAAAATTATTTCATTGTTCCAAAAATACATTTTAAATCAATCATTATACGACTTGTTTACCAAAGTATTTTGATAGAATGAAGAGAAAAAATGGTGGCTGAGTTACTTTTGTACAGTCACTGTCAAAAGTAAAAATAAAATATTCTGGTAAACTGACAACATTGCAAAGCTAGAGAGAGATAGCGCTATCTGTTTTGTTGTATGATAGAAAAGGTCAGCAAGAGTATTGTTAATCGTACACTGCCATTATAACGTGGACCTCACTATAGTGCAAAATGTTCCCATGGAACGCCATTTCAAAATCGTTGGTTCAAGCTTTTGGCGCACAGATATAAAGTTGATTTACACTAAAATGTGTCGGTTACTAGCTGCGTGAATGAAGAAAGGCTGTTTCACAAACCTACCGTCTAGAAAAGTGTAAATTCCTTTTATTTCATTACTCTCAAATTTTCTATCGAGAAAAATTCATTTAATGAATGGTTATCAAACATCATATTGTTGGTTATATATTCTATGCTATGGTGAATAATCTATCAGCTTATGTGCAGAGAAGCAAGCAGACAACAATAATCGACCAATGAGAGCTCAGATAGTTGGAACTGTTCCAGGTCTGACAATTTACCACACTTCGACTGTGGGGCAGGATTTTGCAACTGGAACTGAATCTGTCAAAATTCCTCCCATGGAACGCGGAACTTTTTACTTGGTAAATATTGTGAATCGGACAATTCACCACATTCCATGTACACAGAATGGGCCCATTGTCTGGTGCTTCAAATATGCTAAAATTTCAACTCTTTGTTATTTGTATATTTTATTTATTATCTGGAATTATTGGAAGATTTTGGATAATATTAATTCATTACCATTTAGAAAGAAGCTACAACCCAACCTTACCTTGAACATAACTTTTTGTGGAGTCGCAGAGTATCGGCAGCCCTTAAAACCATCACAACCAAAAAAATTGGAACGAATTGGGCTATTTTGAAAAACTGGGACGACGACAAACTAGGTCGCTTCATGCACACGACAAGCTTGGTTTACTCGTGGAAATCCACAGTCCACATGTTTTCTTGTTATTGTTTGTGGTACTGTTAGCGGAAAATGATTTAAAACTCGCTGGAATATAAAAGCTCAATTTATCAAAGTATCCATACTCTTCCAAAAAATAATTAATATAAATAATAATTTCATTTTAATATAATATCAACGTTTGTATAAGTAATAAATAACGGGTGTTTCAAAAAGGACGCTCATCGAAGTTTGAGGGAATATATTCTCTGTATAGGGAATATTTTGTTCCCCCAAATAACAGTTGGGACTACCGTACTCATGTGTTGAATTGGCATGCACCATTTTACATTAATAGTGCTTGTTAGTATTCATTTGTAATCTGTAGTGTCTGTGTATGTTCAACTATGGTTTTTTCAAAGGATAAAAGTTTGTTTATTATTGAAAGTATTGTAGGGCCTTTATTTTTTGACAAATCTGTAGATGGTGTTGTGTATCACAACATTATTGAAAAATTTATAGCGTTGTTAGAATTAGATGATCGAGCTTGTTGGTTTCAGCAGGATAATGCAACATGACATACTTCTGCTGAAACGATGAATAGTCTATGTTACGAGAATTTTTGACCATCATGTGATATCAAAAGGATTGTGGCCACCAAGATCCCCAGATCTTACTCCAGCTGACTTTTTTCTTTGGGGGAATTTAAAAAATAAAATTTTTAATAACAATCCTTATACACTTGACGAATTAAAGGCTAATATTGAAAGTGAGATTAAAATAATTTCTGAGCAAACACTATGAAAAGTGGCTGCAAATGTTATGAAACGTGTTCGAACCTGCATTACTAGTGGAGGAAGCCATTTTAAACATTTATTGTGAAGTTTTAAAGGTAATTTGAATATAATAAAGGTAATAATTTCATACAGCACAACTTATAATTACTTTAATAACTTATTGTAATAAATTCACATTCTCAAACTTCCATGTGCGTCCTTTTTGAAACACCCGTTAGTATTCCATTTTATTCATCATATTCAACTATCAAACGGTCAACGGTTCGGTCAATAGAATTTTTCTATTGAGTAGAGCCAGGATGATGATCATAATTAATATTAGAATTACTAACCTATAAAATAGATAACCCAAATTGACCACCTTCTCTGATCTGAGCCTATAAATATCTTAGTTTCGTTTCCAATACAGTTAGATACTAGAAGGAGATTGAAGAAGAAGAAAATTAAATTATGTTTTCATAAATTTATTGATTCCCTGAATATGATGGAATTCCCCAATTCAAGAATATTACTAAAACTAATGATAACTCCTATAAAACACTTTTAATTTTACTTTTCAGCCTTTTCAATGTTACTACAAACTAAGAGGAATACAGGTTCAGTGCTGCCAAAAAAATGATAGATGTAAAATAGGAATAGGCCCAGTTTGTCTTTCACTGTTCCACTTTGGTGGCGTCCGTAAAAACTGACCATTTTTTGGTGAGTGGCGGCTTTTAGGGCAGACGGAACTCGGGCGACCCCTTTTGGTTCGTCATTTTCCAGTCTCCATCAATTTCTGCCAAATCCAGTCATTGGACAGAAAAATTCGCTACCATATATCGCTTTTTTCTGGATTATAAAATTCGTAATAAAATGAGATCATTCGGAACGCTCTATCTTCGATAAGTAGATACTGAGTTAAAATTCTCGAAATTGGAGACACATGCTCTCGACTATAGTGAGGTCCACGTTATAATGACAGTATTTGATCAACTTTGGTCTTGCTATCCTTGTTTATCATTCGACAAAGACGGTGGTACTATCCTTTTCTAGATCCACAACGATGACAATTATGTTTTTGACAGTGTAATGCAGAGAATCAGCATCGTTATTCTTCTATCTTTATTCACTGCCATTATAACCTGGACCACACTATAGAGTCGAGTCTCTTCTCGACCTGAGCCGCGTAAGTGTGAGTTGAGCCTTAGTGGGCTTTCTCGTGTTGTAAAATCTCCTCTATTGAATACAGAATGACTATTTTCACACTTTTTACATTAAATGTTTTGAAAAGTAAATAAGTTTTGAAATTTTAAAAGTACCGTAAATTAGTTGTGAATTAGTAGTGGTTTTATTAAGTAAATTTTACTGTCACCACACAGAATGTCCTCTGATTGGCTGAGTATCAGCTGTTATTGGGTATTAGCCAATGGCTGCTGCTTTCATAATTACCGATTGTCTGCTGACAATCAGAATTTCCCAGGGATTGGCCATCAGGGATGCCCCTCTCTCAAAACCATTGAGCATCCCTTCTAAATATCCCAAACTTGGTACCAGCCCCCCAAAAATAAGGCACTCTTGTAGAGAAGATTGTCTTATTTTAAACACTGCTGACATTTTTTGGGACCACCCAAGAATATTTTCAAACCTTCCCCTACTCAAGAATTTCCATGACACACCCTGTTGGCATCCCTAGATTGGCTACTTCTCAACAAAAGACGATTCTCATTCAAATGACGTTCTGACTGTTGGTGAAAGTGGCACGCATTGGCCACTTTTACAATTACTGATTGTCAGCCGACATTTATCAATTCACTCTCAGAATAATTGTCCTTTGATTGGCAGAGAATTAGCTGATTCCAAGCTTTACGATTTCTTGTCAACCATGACATGTGGTGCTGAAAAAAGAATGGCCGACTACTTCTGTAGGAGCTTTTGGCCATTTTCTTTAGAGCACGCATGTTTTTTCAAAGATAAACTTATTGATAGTATAGAAGATTATGTTATTCTGCTGAATAGTGGCTAGAAATAGTTTGCAATCACCCTCATTTTTTATGATTAATAATTGCTTATTGTTTTTGAAGGGACGGATTCAAGGATCCAAAGGTTCAAAGAACCCCACACATCAACCAGAGCTTATTGTGTTCCCAAGAAGTATGTTAGTTAGGCAAACCAATACCTGTGTCCTTTACAAGCACCAGGAGTTTTTCCCTATGCTACATCCCATTCATCACCTGGTAGCTTGTTGCAATCCAGTGTGATATGCTTGGCAGTCTCTTCAGACTGATTAGTCCTCGTGACCTACGTGAGTTCTACTCCTGGCCTTCTTTGAAGGTCCTTCCGCTGAGGAAGGAGTGGCCAAGTTGCCTCTAGGGCGCCTGGCCACCCTTGACTCAGCCTCTTGACCCATATTTGTGCCTGGAGTTTCACCCATCTCTGGTCACTTTGGTTTTTCTTTTTGCCCCTCCAAAGCTCTGCAGGGTCAAGCCTCACCTCTCTTTAGAAGTTTTGCCTGAGTGGCCGATCTTCTTTGTGCAGTGATGAGTTTTGGCCTCTCCACCCACAAACTTTTGACCTACGTGAGTTTCACTCCTGGCTTTTTTTTAGATCATTCCACCGAAGGAGGGGTCGGTCTAATTGCCTCTAGGGCACCTGGTCACCCTCGACTCAGCCTCTTGACCCACATTTGTGCTTGAAGTTTCATCCATCTCTGGTCTCTTGGGTTTTTCTTTTTGTGCCTCCAAAACTGCCCTGATGGGGCAGATCTCGTGGTTTTGAAGGTGAGGCAGTCCCTCCTACGACAAGCAGGGATACTGTGGGTGAATTCTTGCTTTCAACACATTTTTGAGTACGATGTTCGACTCAAAGCTCCCTCAACCCACAGGGGAGTACGATTAATAGAGTAAAACATGTTTTGTATACGTCTCATATCTCATTCTCCACCACATAGAATTTGTCTCCCAGGGAGATCTCATATAGTTCCCCTTTAATACTGTATTGTTAAGGTGCGTACAGATATACGCACCTCCAACACGCCCCGCACTCGCTCCGCAATCGCTCCACGCAAGCTCCGCACTCGCTCTGCAATCGCTCCGATCCTGAACATTACGCGAGATGTTACACCTCTGTTACACGCTCTTCTCGCGTTCCACTCTTGCTCCCCGGTCGATCATCAATTGATCTGCTCGAGTGACGTTCGATTGCGGAGCAGAGCAAAAGTCTGTAAGCACATTACGGCTTACACGTCTAGAATATTTCGTAATAACCTACGTTGTTACCGTACGTTAGCGGTTAGCCCTAAATATACAGGCTATTAAAGCTAGTATATTAGATATTTATCACTTACTTCAACTTTCACTTTATCCGGCTCTACAGTCTTGGGTGGACTTTGGCCTCCTCAACATAGGGCCTCTCTATTCGTCTCTATCCTCTGCACTCCATCGCCAGTTTGCCACGCCCAGCAGATGGAGGTCACCAATCGCGTAGTTCAGCCATCTTGTCCGTGGTCGACCTCTCTTTCTCGTTCCAAGCATTCTTTCTTCCAGCAGTCTTGATGGTACTCTACCCTGTCATCACTCATTCTGGCTATTCCAATCCATCATTCTTATTCGTCTTTTGTTTGCATTTCCTGATTTATTTCCATTATTGTCTGTACGAGTACGAGTCTCATATTGAGGCTTCACAATAACAAATGTTTTCCAGTGAGGGTTTATTAGCCCCTCGCCCAACCCCCAACCTGGAGGATAATGTCATTTTTTGGGGGTTTTCCTCCCTAGCCTTTGGTAAGTCAATACTAAACTACAAGGCAGCAGTCAATTTTCTTTTGGGGTCTTCTTCCCTTAGCCTTTGAATATCCACTGATCTCCGTCTGCAAGGTTGCTGGTTTTGGTCCACCCCGGATATTTGATTTCTCTGATCTAGGAGGCGTTCCCCAATCCGCCACCTGGGAAGGCGCCCGACAGGAGACCAGCAATTCCCACGGGAGTTTAAGTTGAACATTTATTTATCACAGTTAATCACAAACAAATAACAAAATTACTATTGATATAGGACAATAATTCAATAATGAATTAGAATTATTTATTAAAAAACTGACCTGGTTGATTATGTACTGAATGAATTTGATTTATTTAAATTCCTATTTGTCTCATCCTGAGCAACTAAATTATCAAATTATACACAAAAATTTCCTGTGAAAACGTCTCCCAGATTCACATGTTCAAGTGGATAAATGAAAATTCAACAATAGGATGTACGCGGATGCGTAGTGTAATTAAACATATATATCCAGTCAGCCAAGGATGAAGATAAAAGGCTTAGATAAGATGAGCTGGAAACAGATTTTCGCAAAGTCAAGACTCATAACGGCGCGAAGAATGAAGTTGATAAGTTACTCAAAGTGTGACTTTGAAATCACTCTTCATACGACATCCACTGCATAAACACAGCTCATTAGGGGAGTTAAGTTTTTCGAGTGTTGTATACTCAGTCAGAAAGTATATTTTAACTTTTCATTCCGTTAGTGAGCCTGTGAATTGAATAAACCTACGAGGGGAAATGTTGAAAGTTTGCCAAGTAAGTCATTGTACCACGCAGATATATGAGGTTCCAAAAATTTCAGCCCAGCTTGAGAAAAAGAGGCAAATCTTTCCGCGGGATTTGGCAAGATAATCTACTGGTTCTTCACCTTGAAACCTTTTAAGTCCTGACACAATATAGAAATTCACTATTATTTCCTCCTTCCTATCTTCACGAAGAAAGGGAACTAACTCATGTGTTTGGCACTACTGTTTTTCATATTTGTATTATTCTTTTGTTAATTTCCTTGACCATATTATCATAGTATTATATTATTGACACCAATAGGTGTGAGAGAAGTTTTATAATTTACTAGCGCCCTAGGCACTTTAAATACCGGTAACACTACTTGCGTCCCTTAATTATTCACTCGTGAACGTACGGTAACATTTTGAACAGTGGCGTGTAGCAATAATATTGGACCTGTTCAGGAGGAGGATATTATCAATTTGCGGGTATAAAACACTCTCACAAAACATTGGAAAGTTATATTATAATGCTGATATTTATTTATATAAAGTTGAGTCATATTTCTAAAAATGGATGAACCTCTATGAAAGTTTCAAGCTTTTAAATTACAGAGTTATAACCAATCCTGATTATTGTTATTATTGTTCTACAGGTTTTTTTTGGGACGATTTTCATATTTTGGATATTATTAACTAAGCTTCATATTATTATTTTTTCCATTTAATTTTTATCGCTTCCCTCCACTATAATTTTTATAAAGAAAGAGGGATATACCTACTCGATACCAAAAACATTTTTCTTCCATTCATTTCCATACCTGAATTTTTCTTTGACAACCAAGATCTACCAAATTTCCTAATGAATGGATTCCGTTCATATTGTTGTGAATGCGCTAGATCAAAATCTATTGATCTGCACAAACATCTAATATAGGCTCAAGTGAAGCTAGAATAAGAATGAAATAAGAGTCGTCAATGAAAGAATGAATCCTATAAAAAATATTAACTAAATTAATATTAGGCTATACTTCATTGAGATAATCCAACAGATGAATAGTCTATTTTGTCATAATAATTTGTCGAAGTACCTGTCATAATCTAGAAGCTGAATAGAAGCTTTTAATTTATTTTTTATTCCACAATATTCAATCAAGGTATAATCAACGATCATAAACATACTGTATTCAATTGTGATTTACAACCCCATTTAACAGGATTTTGTTCAACCTCCTCTATTGTTGCATATCTGCTGTAATACGTGACTCGCACAGGATCCAAGAGGTTGTAGGCTTTTCAGGCATAGCTGCATTATTGAATCGTATATTATTGAATAGAGATAATTAATTACGAAGCCATAAATTCTCCGCAGGTAACTCTTATCACTTTGAAGCGTATGTTAATAAACGCCCAAATGCATTCTCTCACTTTTATCTGTTTGCGGTATGGGCGACTTTGCGATCCTAGAAATGATTTATTGCACCTCTATCTATGATTGCAATTATTCATATAACGAAGCCAAGGGAATAAATCCTATCTATCCAACCACGAATACTCATGCAGCCTTCGTTGTAGCCATTCATTACAGTTGACTGCAGAGTCCAATAATTAACAATTCTATGAAATCAAATGAGTAGTCCTACTATCTATAGTTTGAGGCTCGGTTATCAATCGATAAGTTCAGGCTTCAGGGCGTGTTGAGTTGGTCTATTACTAAATTATTGCGAAGCTCATTGGAATTAGATTTTTAATTAACTATCAACTATATCTATTACTTTACAGTTATACAAAGAACAAAATCCCAGTAGCAAAACCAGGCCTACTGTTGGCTATAAACTTACGGATTCATATCACCGTCTATATTCTAGTAGTGCTGGTTGGTCCAACCAGATTCTGGTAAATTTATTTCTACGTGTAATATTAAGCATAGTCTGGACCTATGCCGATCGACATGTTCAATATTTGACTAGTCGAGCGGCACACGCCGGTGTAAGTGAATGAGTAAATTGAAGTTAATGAATAAATGAGTGACTTAGAAGACGCTGCAGTGGCGGCTGCTCCGAATTATCATTGCAGTTGCAGAAGTCAGCATGATCGCCATCGTCGCCGCCCAAGGAGGTTTTGGACAAGGCCCAGCCTTGTCCGAGGCAGAAAAAGTATAGTACTGAAGAATTTATGAAGGATTTTTTGCATAATGATGTTGATGATTTGTAAATTTTTGATCTTCTTCTCCACATCGCATTTCTCAATGCCAAAAGAAAAAGCAATTTCCGTTAGCCAGTCGCGCCTTTTGTTCCTATTTTTGTATTATGAATCAGTTGCTGGGTCCCACAAGAAACTCCGTTCACGATACATTTCAATAAACGAAATTGTTTGGTGGTCACTCCAATCCATCATGAATAATTATAGTAATTATAACTATTATGATGGATGTAATAATATAAACTTAAAATAATTTTCAATAAAATAATAAATATTGGAAGAACAGTGTGAAATGCTGAGCAACCGCGTTCAACACGTCCACACTACTGATTTCGATTCGACTTCCTCGATCCGAACTGACTTGATTTGGGTTGAATTCGGTTCGGGCCGGCATGATTCGACAAAGCCGGGCGACATGTCCACACTTGTTCAACAGTGTCGATCAACCCCATTCGGCTTAGTTTGGACGCGGCTTCAGATTTCTCCCTATAATAAAGTTCATAAAAGAAGCGGAATGAGACTGATCACTTTTCATTTTTAACAATGGGATCTAGCGGGAATTATGAATGCCAAGTTTTTTTGAGATTTGAAATATTTCATTCAATTCAAAATTTGGCAGACACAATCGGTTGAGCTTATAGACGCATGTTGAAGATGAATTGGTTTATAACTCTCCCGTAAATTAGTTGGCCTATTAACTTTTGAGCAATAGGATATATTTCTAATACCATAGAATAACCAATCTAGGTATTAGTAGAATCATAGAGGAACCATAGCATAAGAAGGTCTATTATGCTATTTTTTCTCTATGGTAGAATCTTCCAATATAGTAGTATCGACGATACTCTTCGCTAATATAGCCTACAGTGAAATATTACAATGAGCTACACCAGTACGAATGATTTAGGTACACAAATGTATTTAATGGAATAAAATCATGTGATCACTCGTCAATTCAAGAAGTCTTCAGTCTCCAATCTTCAACATGAATACTGTAACATTATCAATGATTCCAGTCGATTTAGTTTTCGATTATGAAAATAATTTTATTGTGGAACAGTCTTCTTGAGAATTGGATTTCGTTTCGGTGATTATTTGATAAAAAATTTTCAGAGAAATATTTTATAACACTCCCATAAATCTAGTTCAGTTCAGAGAGATGAAAAGCAAGGAGATTCTGATTCTCGTGCACCACGTAATCCATTAGTGCATTGAATACAAAGGCCACAAAATCTACACTGAGAAATAAGCTTATCTTTTTTCAATTCACGTAGTGGAAGTAAATTTGAAAGATAGACTGCGCTTTTTCACTGGCACGTATCGTACAGTGTATAGCTTTAATGCTTCACTGTGACAATTTTCAGAGTCGACTTGTTCAAAATCTGGGTGTAGATTTTCAGTTCCTGGTCTGCGAAATGAGATAATAGACGACATCTTAGCAAGTATACTCCATTAATAATCCCGAGTTAAATGAATTCTGGTTCACAGCTGGTCTGGAAGTAATCTAAGGTACGTGAATTCACTGGCAATTCGTGAAAGGTTCTCAGGAGGAATAAAAGGAGAGGTATCAATAATTATTATGGGAGGATCGTTATTGAAGGTACAATAAGAACTGATAATTAATGGTTGATTCCCTATTCTAAACAATGATTCTGAACAAAATAAGTTGAAACTTGAATCACCAAGTAAATACAAGAAACGGAGAGGTATGGATTGTTTTGTGTTTTTCTTAAAATTCCTCCAATTCAACTACAGAATGCAAGCTCATATGACTAGTTATTATGACGAATTTAAATGTGACAATGTGAAAGTATAAGCGTTGCTTACGTAACTACAAGGCTAGAACCATCAGGTGATCAGCTGTTCAAAAGCGTACACTTCAACCCGTGTTTACATTGAAAACCCTATGTTGAATGGAATTTTTCGTGAATAAACGTTAATAATTCAACTGATAATCACTTTTTTTGAAATAATGACTTGTTATTTTATTTTTCCAATTCAAATTTTAACCTACATCATAAATTTCAAGGGCAGTAATCATTGAATTATATTAATATTTTTAGTTATTGGTTAACCAATTTGTAGGTTACATGTTTCAAGATAGCTTATTCAAATTCAAACTTACTTCTTTTACAAGAGTATTAAGTTTAGCCGAGTCATGGTTTATAAATAAGAATTATCGTGTTATTGATCACCAATAAATTATAAAAACATTGTTGATAATCTAAATTAGTTTCTTTTTAAACGAATTTAAGTACGATGTATTTACGGGTGCGCTCAACTCTATTCTGGAGTTTAAGACTAAATTCATTATTTTTTCAAAACTTTCAAGTAAAAAAGTGTTGATTTTGAATCGTGTAGGATAAATATTACATTTATATATTATCAAAGCTTTTTTAGACTAAATATGATTCATAGCTGGCATACATTTAATAGAGAATGAGTTACAATTTATAAAATAGTGTACCCTGGTAGGTCTACAAAATTAACTGTATAGTTTAACACCGTAGTTTTTTTATTGACATTATGACATTCACAATCATGAATAATATTTCAATTGAACTACTGTATATACCTATACTTTCTTCAAAGTTTATAATCATTAAAACTGCTAGTAGTGTTTTGAATTACGGTATGTGTTTCCTCTGATCCCACAACCGTGGCTAATTAATAAAGCAGAAGTTATTAAAGATCGTGCTGTAATTCAAATAGCAGAGCTTCAAAACTGAATGAAGTATAAACATATCAGTTTTTTGACATTATATTTTATATTAATATATATTAGGTAGAAGTAAAATGACACTCACTCTTTTACCCATTAATCTATTTACTCACCCGGATAAGTAAGAAAGTCGTGTTTCAGTTGATTCGTTGTTGATTATCCATATTTTTTCACCAATATTATTACAAAGTATAATGTATTTTGATAACTTTAAACTGAAAAAACACATTCTTTTGGTGTAACGACGACCGTTTAGTGCTGGTGTGTTGTACATTCTCAAGCCGAACAGAAACTCGAAACGGTAGTCGCCACACCAAAAGAATATGAGTGTTTTTTCACTTTAAAGTTATCAAAATGAAATATAGTTAATGTTCAACCTTCTAGAGGCGCACTAAGACACTACCTCCGTAAACACGGAGGTGTAGTGACTGAGACCGTAATTGAAAAAAAATTCAAAGACGGCCAATACAGTATGCGCTTTTTCAAGAATTGACAGAAAAATGTTGAATACAAGTTCAGTTATAGGGTCTAGCAATTCAAAATAGCTAAACCTTATTGACTTCTATATCGCCCAGAATAGGCGATTTTTTTTTTGCTCTTACCAGCGTTTTCTTAGCTTTTTAAAAATTCAAGAGAGAATTCTCACGTTTGGTACAAAATTTTAGGTAACTTGAGGTGTATTAGTTATGTAGGCTATTGCAGGGCCTAGAAGGTGTGCTAGATATTGGCGTTTCCAGTGTTTATCTGTGTTTTATCAGCATTTTCAATACCTAATGAGCAGAAAATGTTCAAATTTTATACAATTTTTTAGCATAATATGAAATAACAGTTCAAGGAATGAAATGACAAATTTATAGCAACACTGAATTGGATTATTAATTGCGCTATAATGATACACCTGCCATTTGGCAGATAATCTTAACTCATTAGAGACCATCATATATATTAACTTAAAAGACCATCATAAATATTAATATAATTTGTGCAAGAGCGCGCTTAATTATGCATAACCAAGCTTGCAGACGAGAAACGTGCAATACAATATCTGAAAAGAGCAAGAGGAACACTCACACTGTAAGCGTGCACTTTGTTGCGTTCAGTGTGAACAACGTGTTTCAATAGCATTTTTCAAATTTTGTTTTTCGGGTCATGCATGATTCGACGAAAATTTGCACATACCCATTCAATGTGATCATACCCTTATTCTCATGTTTCAGGATATTATTCATATTAAACTTTTGTGACCAAGAACAAATCTTTCAAGTAGTATCCTACCAGAGCGTCAATAAACATAGCATTGGTTCATTAGCACTATTGAAGAATATACATAGATTTTTCATGATACGACATGGTCTTACATATGATATAAATACAAGAACTCTGATATCTCACTCTACAACAAATTATTATTTACTCTGTATCGATCAGCCATAGCCCATAAAGATCACTACTTACCGGTACTTACTTCCGATGAGTAAGATGTATTCCTCACGGTCTTGGATCGGGGAATCGTCAAATTTCAAATTGTGTCAAACTCTGTTAAGAGTAGAAACAGATTAGATAAAAATGATATGTAAGTTACTGGATCAGGCTGAATATTAAAATCCTTTGCTGAGTAAGCTAGCAGTATAATCATTGATCATATATTTTCGTTTATAATAATATTGTTAGAAATACCGTACTGTATGTTCTGTTTTAATACTAAAGATAACAAACACTGCAAAAGTTTTCTATTTCAAGCCATTCTTGTTATGATTTGAGAAGAATTCTTATTCCAATAGTGACTTATATAATAAAATGAGTAATAGCCTACCTATTTACCTTTTCAAAAAAATTATGTTTTACCTAAAAATTCCTTAAATCTAATAAAGCTATAAATATTAGCATACTACAAAAGCCGTGATTGTAATTCCTCTCGTAGAAATTGAGCAATACTGTAATCAAAATTGAAAAAAACAATAGGTAGACCTAATTCAAATCTCAAGCAACTCAACTTTACACTATATTTTTTGACAATAATTGAAATACGTGTTTGAATTTGAAAAAGCTAATTTAAAAGAAGGCTAACCTACAAATTGGTTAACCAATAACTAAGATTATTAAGAGAACTCAATGATTACTACCCTTGAAATTCATGATGAAGGACAAAAATTGTATTGGTAAAATATAGTTATTTGTGCAACTAGTGCGCAAAGTGACAGTTTGCTGCACCGAAAGAAACATTTACGCCCAAGCCGTAGGCGAGGGCGGAATGGTTTCTTGAGTGCAGCAGAGGAACTTTGCGCACGTATTTCACATTAAGTTTTTCCTACAGTTACCATTGAATATGAAAAGTGGGTAATTATGGGTAAAATTGCCTGAAATCCATCAAATGTTTTTCTGTGTAATTTTATTATTGATAAAAACCTTAATCCTAAAATCCTTAAGTCCTCGTTGTCCTCCATTATAATATATACTTAATAATTAGCGCATTGTGCTTCGTTGCACCTCTGCTCACTATAGCAGCCACAGCAGTCACTGTTACCAACTTCATTTTGATTTTGCTGCACTGTTGCTCCATATAACCTACTAAGTATTTTGCGTTGCCATGTTGCAAATCTGGAGTGCAGAAAAATTTTTCCCGCACTAGAGCGGAAAAGTGATTCTTTGCGTTCTGTAATCAGTGCAGCAATGGCCACTTTTCAACGTAACTGTAGGAGAAAATAAGAACCCTTTTTTCGAAAAAGTAGTTATCAGTTGAATTATTAGCGTTTATTCATGAAAAATTCCACTGGACATAGGGATTTCAATGTAAACATGGGTTGAAGTGTACGCTTTTGAACAGCTGATCGGCTGTATGTTCTGGCCATGTAGATCTTTAGTAGGCGATGGTATAAGTTTGATAAATTGCAATATTCTACACAATCTGTCAACTCTTATATTTGTTAGGATAAAGGCTAGAGTCTCAAAAGTTATCTTATCAAGATTTTACAAGTAGGCCTAGTTGAAAAGAATGCATGTGAACTTATATGATACAACTAAGAAAATCTTGCAAATTACATTCAATAATTGTTGAATTTGGTAGTTCATTTATTGTAGGCCTATAAAAGATAGCTATTTTGAGTAGGTAATTAATTGCTATGGGAATAATAGGTACCGTACTATTGGGTTGGAAACTCGCCCATGAACTGGTGTATTGTAATCTTTGAAACCAGCAACTAAGATACAGAGTTGTTGGAAATAATATATTATGGAAACAGCAAAATATTCCTTTCACAAGAATAATTTGACAGTAGCTTTCATTGGGGATCCTATTTGAAATAAAAAGTTACTCTGTCGCTTCATAATTTTTGCCCCTTATATCAATCCATTTTTTTATTTAATGAGGTGGTCATGTGATACACGCTTTCGATACAGACTTCTAAGAGAAAATGAATGGCGAAAACTGCACATTGATATTTCAAACATTTTCAGTTGATGTAATAAAGTTGTGAAATATATTGCCAATTAACCAGCTGAAATCATGTGTCAGTGGATAAAGGACCGTCTGTGTGATAGCTCCCAAATAGCCTCAGATGATGCTATGAATGAATGAATGGAAATACTATAGTAAGCCTTATTGCATGCAGTGAATACTCAAGCTGATTAAATGATTAATCACAACAGTTTTTTTTCTTATGCACTTCCAATGATATTAGTCGAACATACACACAGATGGATAACGACTTCGACCTTAAGTCAAAAGTAAGAGCTCGCTAATGCTCATTCTATAATCTTCATTAAATTTTTATAAAATGTAACTTTTGTTGAGTATATTATTATAGGAAGCGGGTAAGAAGAATATTGCTAAAATTATTTGAGAAAGATAATTCACTAGAATTTTATTGTAATTTAGAAATAGGTAGTTTTCCTCCTTAGATCAAACGTTCATCTACTTTGCTTTCTTGCATTTTCCAAAAAACCTTTCAGTGACCTTTGCCATCTGGAAAGAAAAAATCAAATATGAATGAGTTCTATAAATAATATCAATATTGGAGAATATAAAAAATATTATATGGTATATTATATTATCTATATATTATTCATAATAATGCTAAATCCATGTTTGGTTTTGAAGCATCTAAAATTGTAAATCTGCTTTGCATTTCGGACTATGTGTAAGTAACCTCATCTAAATTTGGAAGAATTGAATAGCACAAGGTTATCTTATTTTTTCTCTCCCTATCATTTTGATGATGTACTTACAGTATTGTATCGCCACAAAGTAAAATTGTGACGGGAAAATTTTGCAAAATAAATAATAATATTATTAAAAGACGCTCGGCTATCAGCAAGCTAGCTGACCGCAGAGATAAGGAGGGTACCGATGGTGCACCATCTTCCGCGCATCGAGAGGATTCTTACCGCCTCTGGCGGCGGCGCAACTCCATCCCCTCTACTTTGGGAGAGTATATGAACGCCAGACGAGCCCCAGACCAGAGCATTCTGCTCCCAACCTTCCTGTCCTTGTACAGCGGCCCATTGGCTGCCGTACGTCCCTGACCTCCTGTCCTTGTACAGCGGCCCGTTGGCTGCCATATGTCCCTGACCTCCTGTCCTGATACAGCAGCCCATTGGCTGCCGTACGTCCCTGACCTCCTCTCCTGATACAGCAGCACGTTGGCTGCCATACGTCCCTCTCCTCTCATCCTCCCAGGGCACAGCGGCCCATTGGCTGTCGTCCCTATCCTCTCATCCTCCCAGGGCACAGCGGCCCGTTGGCTGCCATCCCTTTCCACCCATCCTCCCAGGGCACAGCGGCCCGTTGGCTGCCGTCCCTTTCCACCCATCCTTCCAGGGCACAGCGGCCCGCTGGCTGCCATCCCTATCCTTCCATTCTCCCAGGGCACAGCGGCCCGTTGCCTGCCATCCCTATCCTTCCATTCTCCCAGGGCACAGCAGCCCGTTGGCTGCCGTCCCTATCCTTACATCCTCCCAGGGCACAGCGGCCCGTTGGCTGCCGTCTCTATCCTTCCATTCTCCCAGGGCACAGCGGCCCGTTGGCTGCCATCCCTAATCCTTCCATCCTCCCAGGGCACAGCAGCCCGTTGGCTGCCATCCCTATCCTTCCATCCTCCCAGAGCACAGCGGCTTGTTGGCTGCCATCCCTTACCGTCCATCCTCTCCGGGCACAGTGGCCCATTGGCTGCTGTCCCTCCTGTCTATCCTTCCTCTTCCTACTATACTGGAGCGGAACCGAGGCTGTAAGGCCAATACAAAATTATTTCAAAGTGGTGTCATCAGAGTAGAGAGTGACCTTCACGCCGTCAGAAGCACCAGGAGGTGCTGTCCACGCCAGCTAAGGCACAAAGAAGGAAGAAGAGGAACATCGACTTGCCTCCTTTCCCCGCCCACATTAAAACTGAGCTAAGTCGACCAGGAGCAACACCTGGGTATCAATCACCCACCTCTGAAGCTACTCAGGGTGTACGTGATAGATTGGCGCCCACACTTGGGGCACAAGGCTACGAAGTAAGAATCATCATGAGTGAACAGGGCGAGGCTGATTTAGATGCTCAGCACCAGAAGCTAATAGAGGGTCAGTCGGTCGAGGACATAAACCCTGAGGTGATAGCCGACCCCAGAGTTTCCTGGATCTATAGATTGAAAAAGGATGAAGCATTCAATCTTCTACAAGATTGGGGCATAGTGTCATCTGGAACACATGCTGAGCTGAGAAGGTTGTTAGTGGAACAACATAAGAAGATGGCAGTACGTTATCCCAACCCAAGACCCGGCATAATGAGCAGAAGCAGTGGGGAACTAAACACTCGGTGACAGGTACCCATACTGAGGTTAGAACCAATATTCACACAAACCCCCTCATGGACCCAGGGGCGGTATGTGACAAAGTAAGAAGCTGGGGACTGTCTTTTGATGGCCAATCAGATGCTCCCAGCTTCCTAGAAAGGCTAGACGAGCTACAACAAGCCTATGGGCTTACTGGCAACCAACTACTAGTTGCCCTTCCTGAATTACTAGTTGGTAAAGCTACCCTATGGATGCATAATCGTCGTGACCAGTGGAAATTGTGGGACAATTTTGTGACAGATTTCGTATCACGCTACTATCCACTTACCTATGAGGAGGACCTCGAGAATCTAATCCAGTCAAGGAAGCAAAAGGAAGGTGAGTCGTTTGACGAATTTCTCGAAGATGTACTGACACTCATGAGGCGTCGAGGAGGTTTCACAGACGAAAATAAATTACAGAGAGTGTATAAGAATCTCCTCCCACGGTACAAATTGTATATTCGGCAATCAGATGTAATAGAACTATAAAATTGGAAAGAAGGTTAGACCTACCCAAAGAGTAAATCAACTCAAATCAAGTATTATTAGCGATTAGGAGTAATAGCATTATCAACAACAATAAGAAAACATGTATTATTGTGATTTAATAATTATGAGAACCCATTGGTAAGATCAAAAAATTATAAAGCGGCATACTTATTATTGGCGGATTATAAAAAAAAAATAAAATGCATGAACATTGAGGTTAGAGTTACTTGTTTACATTTTGAAAAGAATTAGTCGATCTTGGATAAATCGATAATTATTAGAATCAATACTGAGCGAATCAGCTGATTATTCGATCAACCCATATGACCGGTTGAATCATATAAAATTCACTCATAAAGGATATATTATGTATACTAAAGGAAGTCGATGTGTAGACTTACAAACAACTATTATTTCTGTATAAATATTTATTATAATCCAAAAAAGCATGATAAATCAAGAGTATACAAAACTCATATAAAAACTAAATGTATTATCTATTAAAATCGTATGATACGATTTATTTATGAATTCAATTAAGATAAACACTCCATATATTTGTATAAAAACTTCTTTTATTTAATTTTTTCTATTATAAAGCCGAGGAAGCCCTGATTCCCAAGGCAACCAATTGTATTGAGTCTATTAAATTGAAGGCCAATCAGAGAGTAGCTTATAGAATTATTCTAGGAAGAGGCAAATTTTTCTGAAAACCTCCTTCTTCTGGCTTAAGATCCTGACCGGAGAGGATGCACATGGAGTTTAGGGTTTTTTCTTATTCCTTTTAAAATTTTTAATGAACTATTAAGCCAAACCCTTTTTTAAATGTAATGTATTTGTGTTGAATGTTAATTATTTGTGAACTCAGTGCTGTCAAGGAGTTTGTAATTGTAAAGATTCCCATAAAATAGCTTTAATTCGAAAGAAACTTATAAAAATCTGGATCACGCGTTAGCCCAGCAGTGACGAAAAGGAGCCTACCCATTAATTATTGGAAATAATTAATTCAACCCACGAGACCAGCTAGAACTTCAGTCAGTGAGTGATAAGTCAAACCAAACGAGCTCGTTTTTTCTACGTCCAGTGGGGTAATTAATTAATAAAAAAGCGCTATTCCAATTAATTTGAATTAAAATTAAGAGTCACCACGTGTTGAACAATATCACATAGTTCATAAGAACATTTTATAAATTTATTTGATATATGTAGGAAGCTTACTTCCATGCACAGCCCGAACTCATATTAAAAGCCCTGAGATCTCATGTTTGAATATTAATTTATTAAATATTAATTTTGTTTATTGAACAAAGTATACCATATCAAACTTATAGGCCGAACAGGTTTTTATTGGCAGAATTTTGTATTGACTGGAAGTCTAAATATCAGCATTAAATATAATATATTTATGAATTTGAAACTCACTATTGTGAATATTGGCAAAGCCTGTGATAATTATTCAGATTTAGGAATAGATTATTTAAGTGAATTATAGATTTATCGAATATCTTATGCACATCTTTTTTGTGGGAATATATTTTGTGTTTTATGTCAGCATACAAATCGTAGAAATTTATTTTATCCTAGTTCATCTCGTGATATATAGTTTGAGCTGTTTTAATACCAACAAATATTTAGCAGCACTTAAAATTATTGAATCAAGTCATATTAATCTTATTCAGAGCACTCAATATTTATCATCCTTTGATGATACTCATCTCATATACCAGAATAAGTATATTAAGAAATTATATTAATAAGGTTCCAGTTACATCATATAAGGATCCAGAGAGCTTCCAGAACTGGCGTTGTAAGTTCTAAGGAATTTTGGAAGGGTATATTGGTGAATACTTGTATTCACGACGAGCGTTTTAAGAATCAACTAGAAACAACTATAGTTGGTCCTTATTATTCTCTAGTGATGCATGGTTACTGATAATCAGTCATCAAATATTCTTTTATTTTCCGTATTGGTATTCTTCAAGAACTTCATAGAAGCAGCGGTAAGAATTACCAATCACCGGTCACTGAACCTTATGGTGATTATTTGTATTTATAAAATTCATGTTTCTACCACTGAGCTAGAGCTGAGGTTTGAACCCAGTAATTTTGCGAGCCGGACGGCCTTAATTTTTTGTGAATTTATTCGCAAAAGAGGGAACTTAGAGACTGCTCTTATAAATATCAGAAACATCGTATTATCTGTGAAGGAATTACAATTCACAACATTACACCCTATCCTTCCATTCTCCCAGGGCACAGTGGCCCATTGGCTGCCATCCCTATCCTTCCATTCTCCCAGGGCACAGCGGCCCATTGGCTGCTGTCCCTATCCTTACATCCTCCCAGGGCACAGCGGCCCGTTGGCTGCCGTCCCTATCCTTCCATTCTCCCAGGGCATAGCGGCCCGTTGGCTGCTATCCCTAATACTTCCATCCTCCCAGGGCACAGCGGCCGTTGGCTGCTGTCCCTATCCTTCCATCCTCCCAGGGCACAGCGACCCGTTGGCTGCCATCCCTATCCATCCATCCTCCCAGGGCACAGTGGCCCGTTGGCTGCCGTCCCTATTCTTCCATCCTCCCAGGGCACAGCGGCCCGTTGGCTGCTGTCCCTTACCGTCTATCCTCTCCGGGCACAGTGGCCCATTGGCTGCCGTCCCTCCTGTCTATCCTTCCTCTTCCTACTATACTGGAGCAGAACCGAGGCTGTAAGGCCAATACAAAATTATCTCAAAGTGGTGTCATCAGAGTAGAGAGTGACCTTCACGCCGTCAGAAGCACCAGGAGGTGCTGTCCACGCCAGCTGAGGCACAAAGAAGGAAGAAGAGGAACTTCGACTTGTCTCCTCTCCCCGCCCACATTACAACTGAGCTAAGTCGACCAGGAGCAACACCTGGGTATTAATCACCCACCTCTGAAGCTACTCAGGGTGTACATGATAGATTGGCGCCCGCACTTGGGACACAAGGCTACGAAGTAAGAATCATCATGAGTTAACAGGGTGAGGCTGATTTAGATGCTCAGCACCAGGAGCTAATAGAGGGTCAGTCGGTCGAGGACATAAACCCCGAGGTGATAGCCGACCCCAGAGTTTCCTGGATCTATAGATTGAAAAAGGATGAAGCATCCAATCTTCTACAAGATTGGGGCATAGTGTCATCTGGAACACATGCCGAGCTGAGAAGGTTGTTAGTGGAACAACATAAGAAGATGGCAGTACGTTACCCCAACCCAAGACCCGGCATAATGAGTGGAAGCAGTGGGGAAACTAAACACTCGGTGACAGGTACCCATACTGAGGTTAGAACCAATATTCACACAAACCCCCTCATGGACCCAGGGGCGGTATGTGACAAAGTAAGAAGCTGGGGACTGTCTTTTGATGGCCAATCAGATGCTCCCAGCTTCCTAGAAAAACTAGACGAGCTACAACAAGCCTATGGGCTTACTGGCAACCAACTACTAGTTGCCCTTCCTGAATTACTAGTTGGTAAAGCTACCCTATGGATGCGTAATCGTCGTGACCAGTGGAAATTGTGGGACAATTTTGTGACAGATTTCAGATCACGCTACTATCCACTTACCTATGAGGAGGACCTCGAGAATCTCATCCAGACAAGGAAGCAAAAGGAAGGTGAGTCGTTTGACGAATTTCTCAAAGATGTACTGACACTCATGAGGCGTCGAGGAGGTTTCACAGACGAAAATAAACTACAGAGAGTGGATAAGAATCTCCTCCCATGGTACAAATTGTATATTCGGCAATCAGATGTTCATAGTATCAACGAATTGGAAAAATTCGCGAGGGAGTATGAACAAATCAAAGCAGAGGAGAAACAGGATAGACAGAATTCGAGAGTTCACATGACTGAGGACACGAAAAAGATTACAAGGCTCAAGGTTGAGACAGTTATAACCCCTACTAGTAACAGACCATCTCTTAGTGAGTCTGAACCCGTGTGTTGGCAATACAAGAAAACGGGGCACTGGAGATCACGCTGTCCCGAAATCCCACCATGTAAAAGGTGCGGAAAGAGAGCACTGGAATGTGTCTGTGATATGCAAAAGGAGAATAAAACTCTGAACAAGACAGCAGTGATGCGAACGGCACAGACGATTCCTATAATTGAAGAGTCATCAAGGGACAACAGAATATTTATTACCGTGACAATCGGCGGTAAAAAGTGTCAGGCATTGCTGGATACCGGCGCCGAAGCTAATTATATGAGTAATGAGGTTTATGAAGTTCTCCAAGAAAAATAGGGATGATAAGGAAGGTACCAACTCATCACCACGCGATTTTAGCTGATGGACGATCTACCCCATTAAATGGGAAGCTGACAACTAATGTAACTATAGAACAAATCACAGTTCCACTAGCAGCATCTATAATGGAAGGACTTGGACAAGAGTTGCTATTAGGCATGGAATTTATGCGTGAAAACAAAGTGAATATTCACACATTCACAAGAGAGGTGGAGTGGGATCCTCCCCAATTGAATCCTTCAAGTCAGCGAATTATATCACGATTGTTCTTATTGAGGACTAAGACAACATCAGTCCCAACAATAGCGGCTGTAGACTCCAAATCTCCGGACAACAAGAGTCGCAACAGAAGGATCAAGCAGATTGGTTTGAACAGAGTCGAACCCAATGCCTTTATTGATAGAGAGGCAGAGTTGTCATATATTCCAAGACAAGCATCCTGGGATGACATAGTTGATCACTGTGATGGAATGAACAACTCTGAACGACAGGCCACGATTTATGCTCCAACTGTCAGAGCAAAGACTTCGAACTCCCAGAAAGTTGTGGAAGTTAGGATGGAACGAATGCCATCTCATGGCAAGTCAGATGTTAGCCTCACAGTCAACACAAAGAGGATAACCCAAGGTTGGAAATCATTCTGTGAAGACAATACAACACTCCCGCCACGCCCAACAAACAGGAAGGTGGTAAGGAAAGATTCAATGCCACCATTGACTGACATGGAGGTGGAAAAGTTGACACCTGTCAAAGAGATGGTGCCACAGGATCCCACACCAGGTCTGTCTAAAAATATGGATCCGGTGCTGTGCCACCGCAACACAACACTAGGCAAGCGCAGACGAGAAGGTCGACCATATATAAAAGTCCGGTTACCAGATGGACAGTGTAAATATGTACCTGTGGACCAGGTATAGATGATGCTCATAGTGAGTGGCATACACCTCTAACGGTGATGCCTAAGTGGTGTCATCAGAGTAGAGAGCGACCTTCACGCCGTCAGAAGCACCAGGAGGTGCTGTCCACGCCAGCTAAGGCACAAAGAAGGAAGAAGAGGAACTTCGACTTGCCACCTTTCCCCGCCCACATTACAACTGAGCTAAGTCGACCAGGAGCAACACCTGGGTATCAATCACCCACCTCTGAAGCTACTCAGGGTGTACGTGATAGTATGAATGAATAAAAAAATACAAAATAAATGATTGAGATTCTATATATAAGTGAATACCGTATTATAGGCTAATATATTTTGCTAATAAAGAAAATTACATTAAAATCCATTCCATTGAGCGTTCTTAGAATTGTATACAGTTAAACTTTTTTCTGAAAGTAAAAGTGGGTTATTAAAAAATTCATTACTTGAAAAATGAACTCAAATTGAAAGCAGAATGTAGCCTACTTCTAAAGTCTATCGAAATTCATGTATTCCACTGAATTCAGATGGACCATTCCCTTCAGATGGATCAAATTCTCACTGATTCTAGATGATTAGACTTTTGCTAGCCTTATGGACTCACCCACAAGCGTCATAGGTTGATAATTTTATTAAGGAGAAACATTTAAATGTATAGTGGACTACTATATAAAATAAAAAAAATCATAAATCGAAGCTGATTGGACATCTGAATCAAAGAGCAATAGAGTTTGAAATCTCGTTAAACTGCTTGAAATCTTGTTCATTTTTTGAAGAGGCTTGTAAACATTCGAAGACTTTCATTAACTTGATAATTTAAAAATAATTCTATAAATAAAAATATAAATTCAAGTACCCTTTTCTAAATTACAATTTAACTTAGATCTAAGGTAAAATAACAATTTTAAAAGGGTACTTGGATTTCTATTTTTATTTACATTCAAGAGTAAGTAGTCCTAACGAAAAAAAGACAAAAATAATTCTGTCATAATTATTCCAGAAAGTAGCTTGAGTGTTTAATTTAAATTTCCTTTCAACCTTAGAGCTTGGAAAACAATATTAACACTTATTGGCTTCTTTCAAATAAACCATAACAAAAATAGGCTTCTCGAATTATTTTCATCTTGGATGATCTCACAAGATTTCTCGTAAACTGGGAATGAGTGTGACAGAAACCTCAACCAATAAATTTACTATAACAAGATACATATTTATAATTATCTATAATGTAAAGGAAAGAATCGGCTTATACATGTACGAGATGGGAAATCCACTTCTTAATTACTGGACTGATTAACTTGAAATTTTGCATATATAGATCTTTAATTCACCGAGGATGAAAAAATCCTAAATATATAGGTTTATTTAAAATTCTTCAACATCTCAATTTTTCAATTAAACCCCTGTGGAGCTTGAGTTACCTGCTAGTAGTATATAGATTCATCCTTATATTAACTATTTAATAAAATGAGTGATTAATAAATTATATGATATTACCTACCAATGTGCTCTCTTCTGCGCCCTGTGGAGGAGTTTTCTTGTCCCATTTTTCCTGATATTTTTCTAATGTTTCTGGTGGCGTATTATTTTTAGTAGCATTGACAACATTTTTCGATTGGGAATCAGCTGCAATATCATTTGACGTTTTAGAGCCATTTTTCTGTTTACCATTTCCCCCACCAGGTTGCCCTCTTTTACAGTTGCCCATTTTCTTTGATTTATCTTTCTGAGAACCATTACCACATGGCTTCTTCCCTGCTCCTTTCTTTGTATCACCACTACTTGATGTGGATTTCATGTCACTGATTGACACTTTCTGTGGACATTTACTTTCTTCGGTAGGACAAGGCTTCGGCTTTGGCTTTGGTTTTGGTCTTGCACCTTCACCTGGAGCTTTCTTTTGTGAGCACAGTCTCTCTTTCTTACCATTTTTGCCATTTCCATTTGATCCATTTCCACATGTGGTAGGACAAGGGCATGCAGGGCATCTTTCACATGGGTCAACTGGACATTTTTTCTTGGCTTCCCCAGAACATTTATTGCTCGACTCCCCAGGACATTTGGAACATTTGCTGCTTGATTCATGTGAACACTTATTCACCACATCACTAGGACATTTGCCTTTCTCGCCAACTGGCCATTTGCTATGGCCATTCTTGCATTTGTTCTCTTTAGAACATTTACCAGCTGACTCACCATTATTCTTTATGCCACATGCAAGATCTACATTTGTTGTGCTGAAAAGTTTGTTGAATTGCTGGAGGTATGAATTTTGGTGATGTGTTACAGTTGGAATAGTTGTTCCTCTCAAACTCTGCAAAATAATCGAATGAAGAGTTTTAAAGAATTTCAACAAAGGAAAAATAATAGAAATGAACATGACATAATAATTCACATGAGTATTAATTAATCAATTCAGATAACATCATGTTAGCTGTTATGTTTTAATAACAATAAACTTATAATAATATGAAAATTTCAATTTGAAATTTAAATATATAGTTCGGTAAATTATGATTACGTTACCGGTATCATAGCATAATTCGTAATAATTTGTGTCTTAAAAGTAGCGCCCTACAATATGCTATAATGAAGTATTTTTCAAAGAAGGAATTGAATTGCTAATAATTTGTTTAATCACTTCTTTGCTATTAGAAAGAACGACCAGCAGTAATTTTTTTTCAATAAATTAACTTATTCACTTACTGTGACAACTTGTCGCTCTGAGTACATATGAAACAGTAAACAGTATAGGCCTACTGTATATGTGACAAGTTTCCACAGTAAGGGAAAAAATTAATTTATTGATAAAAAAATGACTGCTACTCGTTATTTTTAATAGCAAAAAAGTGATTTGATGATAAGCAGTTCGTAAAGGAAAACAACATTGAAGAAGTATTTTTTGTTTGAATAAGAATTTGTGGAGAGTAGAGGAGTCGAAAATATTACACAAAAGATACGACAATAATATTTTGAAGTGTGCTAATGATAGCATAAAAATAATAATAAGAATAGGAAAGAAATGATGCAATTGAATTATCTTGGATTGGCTATCATCCTAGAGATCATTACTAAACTTTTACTTATAGTCTGCTACATTACTTTTAGTTTGCTCATGTGGCAAATATACATGTGAGAAATTCAATTTTATTGAAATGGCCTGCATGCATATTATCAAATTTTCTCAACCAGGCACATTATTTGTATAAAATTCAGAATCAAATATACTTCAAATGAAAATTTACTAGCATTTTTTTAGAAATGCTTCTGCACAGAAAGTTCATTTTTATTTATAGATAAAGAGTATTAGCACTGATATTACTATACTACCAGTTGAATTATTTTGTAGAAGTATTTATATTTTACCTGAAAAGCCTCAGCAAGATGAAAAAATCTTCTCATAGCCATATTTGATAAAAATTCAATGCTTTTTGTGGTGTGTGGATATGTCTGGAAGAATAAACAACTTAATTAAAAACTGCATTGCAAATAAAATGAATGTGCAAAATCAAAGTAAGTTAGAAAAGCTCTTGTGAAAAGGTTTCCATGAATGATATATATATATTATTGATGATTGACTAATAATCAGCAGAATTGTATTTCAAACCAAAAGTTTTTCTATCCATCCACTCTGTTTTTTATCAATAATATAATATCATTGAACATTTGATATGAAAGCTACAAGCTACACATCAGTTTACTGACATGGTATAGTGAACAATTTTTATGTGAAATGACAATTCATAATTAGGCTGAGATTCATCAATTTGGAAATAAAATGGATAATAAGCAAAAATGTTCATGTTAACAACTATTCTGATCATCTTGAATTAGTGTGATCCTTGCTTTATTCTTTGCAGCTTTCTCTAGTTTCTTACTGCATAGTTAATGACAATCTATAATCTTCAAAATGATCAATTTACTCAATTTCAAGCCATGAAAATGGGTTATTATTTCTCAATCATGCTAATAGCCAGTTTGAATGAGTCAAAAACAACGTAAAAGTGTAAAAATTCTTGTTTTTGAAAGAATTGTGCACTTGTCTGTGGGAAACACTGGAAGTTGTCAACAAAATTTTACCCTTCTACAAGTCCACATTATACTTTGGACAAAAATTTACAACTCTTGTTGCTCTACATAGAAACTTGTTTTCTAAAGAGGAATCGTCAACTTTTTGTAGAAAAATAATTTGTGAACAACATGTTGTTTACAACTCTAGTGTTAACTCAGCTTCAAGCTATAACTTATTTGAAATTCCCATCCAGGATCCATCATGAATCATTTGTGAAAAAAATTGTATAAAGAACTATTTCTAAAAAATTACCTATGGTTTTAATTACTTTGTAAAAGTGATTGAATTATACTTACAGTTTTATGTTGTTAGATATGCGTAATTTTCAAAAAATTGTCATTCTGTGTGAGTGTAGTGTAGTGTAATGTAGTGTAGTGTATGTACTGTTGTGAAGTGTTTTGTTAATGCATTTCTGCAGATGTTGTTTTTCTGTTTTATTTTTCACTTGAAAAATAGCTTCCAAACAAATACAGATCATATGATAATTACCCACATGTGATTTTTTAAATGATACAGATGAGCAACAAGCTAAAAATTGACATGGTTTGAAAAAAAAATATTAAAAGTCATTTACTTTTTCAAAAACTTATTTTTCGCTTTGAAAATTTATCAATAAATACTCTTTAGTTTACTTGTACTGTGTATTCCTTTTGTATTCTTTTTTCTTCGTTTTATCATAATTATCTCTGATTGAAATTAGAACTTCCTGTTTTGAAATTAAAATCCCAATTATTCAATATACCCGCTTTAATGCTACATCCTGTTCTATATCCACAGTAAACCTTTCTGGAAGTATATTTACTTCCTATTTTTCAGGATGTGTTATGTGATAATTCATTTTCACATTTCATATACATAATGTGATAAATCATTTTTCACATTCCATATGCATTTTTAGAGTTTATCATGTTTTATTTAATACATTATTCATAAAAAATATTGAAACTTCCAAAATATTACATTATTATAGTGAAAATAATACCGTTTATAATTATTGCATTATTCATCTCTGAAATTATTAAATGAATGGTTATTCCAAGTTTCAAAAGATCATTTTTGATTTTCAACTGCAACATTCTTAGAAAGTATTATGGATTCACTTTATATGGAAAATTGTGAATATTTTCTAGAGGAGTGAATTATTGTGGATGAACTACAGAACAAAATTATCGTTATTTTTATAGTACAAAATGTTCATTTTTTCATAGTACAAATGAGTTTAATTTTCAATAAAGCTCTTCAAAACCTTTACCTTATCATTATATATCCGTGGCTCAATTTTCGAATCGCTATGGAATTGAGTTAGAAGATAAAACTCAAGCATAGGCCAAAGAAAAGCCAGATTATACAGAGAGTAATAATGGGAGATGCAGGTATAATACAAAGCCAACCTTTTTCGAGCTATTACTTACATTTCTTTGTTCCCCTGGTGGTATTGTTCTGGAAGTTCTGTTTTAAGTCTGAGAGGGTTAGATAGTCTACACGCTGTGAATCCCCGGATTATGTTGCAGCGTTTTCAATCGGTCCAATACCTTTCTCGGGTCTGCGCCTTCCGCCATCTGTAACAGCTTACAGCTACTAGCTATTCAAATAATACAACCAGATTTAACCTGCAGTAGCAATTGCAAACGTAAATTCCCATCTACGATTTGGAGAAGAGAGTTTGTAGCCTCCAGTTAAGCTTTTACCAATTTAGTCTCTTCCTTATCCAGATAAATATATTGTCCTGATAGAACTATTAGTTGCTATGTAATCCCGCGTAATATGTTCTGGGAAAACATGATTGGGAGATAATCAGGAGAATCCTGAATACTGAATATACTTTAATATATCATGAGAGAAAACTTGGAAAAATCTAAATGAATTGATGTTTTTTCCAACTCAATAACTATAGAATTTCATCTATTACCCTCTCCGTTCTAGGGCATTTTCAAAACTGGAAGAAGAAAATTTAGAGTTTCTTAGCATTAATTGGTAATAAATGATTCTTCGAATCTAATGAGGCTATTAAAACATAACAAATCGTATAGTCTATAGTTTTACATAATAACATTCACAAAAATATGTTTATCGCGTATAGAGTTATATAGCTTTTAAATCTTCAGTACTCATTTGATACCCTTGCTTTGGTTTATAACTTTGAACCTGACGACCTCAATTTTGAGAACCAACATAATTATTAACACCTCCTTGATAATCAGCTTAGTGATGACGATCTTATCACTATACCCTGGTAACTTCGAGGCTCCTTCTAAGAACAGGAACGGCTCTTTTTTGCTGGAAATGATAAAGGTCTAACAAAATGCTACCTGACATTTCTGTCAAAACCATGCATTGTGCAGTATTGGACTGATGAGAAGATCCATAGTGGTTCGGTGCGGTGTCGGGCGGAGGTAGGAGGAAGGAAGCCAACTGCGCATGTCTGGCTGCTATATTCCTAAATTGGGCTATTCATTATTATTTCTTTTCCAATTTGAGGTCCAACATTCAATGTTGGATTCGACGACGAACCATGAATGGGGTGTTGATGTTGGGTGGAATGTTGGATGTCTAACTGGACGAGTTTGATAAACTGGAGGTCTAACACATCCGACATCACAAGGACAGCCGCGTCGTGTTGAAACGTGAGTGGGAATGTTGGCCTAACTCATAGACAACCAGTCGAAGCAAGAGTGGTGAAAGATCCGACTAGTTGGACCACCAGTCGGATAGTGAATGACCCACTTAATCATAGTTATTAAGGCATGCTGACTGGTTGGCACAAATACTGTAGCTGCATACAATTCAGCTTGATGATAGAATGTTATTGCTACGCATAGAAGTGTCTTGATGCTGATGTGGGAAGGGTAAATCGGTCCAGGGATCATGTTAAGAGTACGGGATTGTACACTGTAGTTACGAAAATACGATAGAAGCCTACGATAGTATAATATGGAAATCAATCTGACTGAAGATATGATTAGATATTAAAAAAAACAGCTTACAAATTTTTATTTTCTGATGTGAAAATAAAGATTGTACTTTATATGAAGTGCTTTATTATTTATAAAATTACAGAATTAGAAAATTTTAAACATGGCTACATAGGTGAAAATGATGGGATGAGGGAGAGGGACCTTCAAACAATCACCCACTATAAATAATAACAATTTCTCCTTAGGAATCTAACAATCTATCATATTTGAAAGTCGCTCATAAGTGATTGGAAGACATAATTTGAATACCGCGGCCGGCATTACTACCGCAAGGATGGCAGACGTTAAACGCAATGATTGACTTTCAACTGAAGTAATCAATCTCGCGTAACGTGACGTGACGTGACGCGCGGTGACTGTTGGGCCTCATCAATTATCCTAAACGAAAACTCTCCGCTTTCAAAAACGTCCTGCAAAAATACGAAGCGGCTGATGTTGATTAACGGAGGAAAGCTCCTTGAAGAAACAAAGGAGTCGCTATTTTTCAAGGGTTGAGATTGAAGAAGACACACGCACACACTCACAACCAACAACCAGGACATACCGCCCGCCTTTCAATTCATAATAGCAGCAGTTGATGAAGATTTTTGGGAGGGAGTGGGGAGGTGGTTAGGAGTCAAACCCGAACAAAAAAGAGAGAGAGTGAGTGAGGTAGCAAAGTGCCTCAATAATGGAACGAACAAGGCTGAAAATGGAACGCAGAACTGATTGATATTAATTGTTGTTCAGCAACAAAGAAATAATTATCAGTCGACCCCTCCTCCTTTTTACTCTTTATTCCCTGAGATCAATCTCATCTCTACCGGAAATTAAAAACTCCTTGTTATCCGTTATTAATTACTGGAGCAGATAACTGTGCTGGAATTCAGTTTCAGTAGTGTGGATTGAGGAAAGAGTCTCCTATCCCTCAATTTATTCATCTGTGAAATCGTGAAATTATGAGTAAATTTCTTTGTTAGTGAATCTCTCCATATTATTAATCATCCTTTTATACATCTGTATAAACAAAATTTGTTTTAGTCAGATCGAAAACAGTTCATTCAACTACTAAAATGGTACTGTGTTATGAATATGATGGAATCCGTATTATTACATGCTGATTTATTTACAGAGAATAATTGTAAATACGTCAGTAAAACTGTAGGAATTTGAAAGTATTTATGGATTCCATGAATGGTTACGTTTTGATTCAAAATTGTTCTAGGACCTTACCCATGAAGAATACCTAGGATAATTTATTTTCACTCAATTGCGGTGAAACCATATCAGGTCCAAAGTATAATAATTGTGGGAATGCAGGTGTTGGAAACGTGTTATAAACTGTTAAAAAGTAGAAATAGCTTTGATGTGACAATAGTTTTTGTAGCAAACTTTGCTCAGTTATAAATCGCAATCAGCATTATATGAAATTGATTTAAATCGAGAGGATTTTACGGTTTGATTGACAGTACAACACACCATAATATCATCACACTAACATAAAATGTAGCGTAAAATACATCCGAGCTATAAACACAGTATAGTTATACTATTTTTCCTGAAGAAAGACACCTTAAAAAACTCCTGTTGACTTAGTACAATATTCAAATTGAAGACGTATTGAGTCCTACTACAATATTCAAAATGAGTATTATTGACCCACTTATTTTCTAGTGAAAACAAACTTTCTAAGATTCAGTGGAGAATAATCTGAATTCTCAGTTACTGCGAATGAGTTACTGTTTTCTTGTACAGCATGTTGACACATCACCCTCAATCCAGATTAATGCAACATAATAATTTTTCACTTGAGAGACATGGCATGGCGCTCTCGCTTTATCATAGTTTGTGGTGACCCGAAATAATACGCTGTCTCTGAATTGTGCCTCTGTGACGTCACAGGATTACTCTAGCGATGTCACATTGGATGCCAAGCACGTAGTGAGCCGAAACAATTTACAGCAACCCTTTTCGGCAAGCTGAGAGAAGGCTGATGGACCCCGGGCCAACATGTATTTAGAATGATGATTCTTCACATGGACTTGCAAGAATGTAAGATTGATTCTGAAACATCAGCGTTCCTGTAATAGTACCATGTATAAATATTTAGAATGTCAATCCTTTCCCTGTTCATGGAGGAATGTAGAATTTCTTGAATCATTCATGTTCCTCAACTCTCAATCTCAAAAGCATCTTCATGGGTTAGGCTTTACTGCCTGGTCCGAAATTTTATGCTTCTGCAAATATCCATCTTTTTCTGGGACTTATTCGATCGAAGGCATGTACAGTACTGTATTACTTAAAGCACAAACGTTGATGTGGAAAATTTCCATAATTGAGATGGATTGATCATATTATGAATTCCACTCTATTGCTACTTGATATAGTGTAATTGACAGTTAAATCAATGTAGCCTATCACAATTACGTAACATTTTTCCCATGCTTATGATCCCAATTTATCTCAATCATCTATGAATATTCTGGATAACATTATTTCATGCTTTGATAGATTGTGACATTTTTCTTTAATCATTTATGTTTAACGCTTCTCAATAGTGAACTAGTATATTATGTAATCGGAATAGCAATTGATTTGATTTGTAGCCTACATGAGAAAATATTAAACCGGATTAAGGAAACTTCGTGATTGTTACATCTAAATACTGGTACTTGGATTAAAAATATATTTTCATGGGAGAATAAGTCATTTATTGGAACATTCTTGTTCCTCTCCTCTCAATAGAAATGATTCAGAATCATTGCAGCTTCAGATGGCAGAATGTGAAATAGCGTTTGAAGCATTCCTGCTTGTTGCTCCTAAAAGGATATCGATCTGACTTTACTCTATGGTGATCACAGTTTATGTATATAGTGCCGTCAGATTGTTGAAGATAGTGGTTTATGTTAGGATTTTTCCAATTGAGGAATATTTTTCATTTCTGGGTTCCAAAGATGAGTGATCCTTGGGTGAAGGATATCATTTATTGTGGACGGAAGCTTCACGATGCTTAGGAGTTCTGCTTAGGTGAACCGAGCGCTTTTCTTTCAATAAGCTGATTGAATTCATATAATACTGAACTTTGGAATCTTATTCATACTGAACTTGGAAATTTATTCATACTGAACTTGGAATTTGGCCGAAAACTTTTACATACTGTTTGGTTATATACATACTGAATTTAGAAATTGGCCAAAAACGTTTCGTATCAATACATTAGATTCAAGATAGATAATTATTATAATATTTCATAATTTCAGGTTGCAGATTTCAGAAAGTGTTCAACTTTATTATAACAAAATTAGAGAACATTCGCTGAGAAGCAATATAGTTGATAGAAGCAATATGTACGGGAAAATTATTTTTCCGTTCTATAGCCTACTTAGAGGAAAGAATAAAAATTACATGTAAAATTTTATCGTATGAAAATTTGTCAATTTTACAGAAAATATTCAGAATTAAAATTTCCATTCATATGAATGAGTTACTCTTGTTTGTTTTGAGTTAGTCTGCGAGGAAACTAAAATCCAATTCCCATCAAGGTACGATGATTGGAAGGATTATTGTTGAGGAAAATTTCAAACGCACAATAGAATGTCGAGTCTTTCACAAAAAACACACGTCATCTCTAATTCTATTAAACCCTGAATTTATACACGTAGAGGATGTGATAGATAGTTGAGACTGCGCATGCGTGAGTGCTTACATGGCATATTGGCAAGGAGAAAGAGAACGAGAGAGGGAGAGAGAGAGTGAGTGAGAGAGAGTAGCTCGGTTGAGTGAGTCGCAAGTTGCAAGGAAAGCATGGGACATTCAAATTGAAGCCTGTAACATCATCCGCCCTTTGACCAGTCTGTTTCAAAGGCAAGCTCAGAGGTTTCAGGAAAAACTCGTTGAAAGAGATCAAGCTGCTCTTGATATTTTGTTTGCAATTGAAGTGTGTGTGTCACGCTTCTCTAACTCTCACTACTTCTCATTCTCCACCTTCTCCTCTATCTCCTCTTCCACCACCGCCTACTCTACTGCTGTTTGCGTTTCATCACCTCCCTCTCCTGTCCTTATTCATGTTTTTACCATTTTCCTGTCCTCACCCCTGTTCCTCCTCAAACTCATTCTTCTGTTACTATTCCTACTTTTTTGCTTTATTTTCTTTTGTTTTTACTCTCTATCTACTCCATCCATAATTTCTACTTCTTCTACTCCTACTTCTACTAGTGTTTTTCCTCTTCATCCACTCCATACTGACTCTCTCTCCTTCTCGTAATATTTTTGTTATCTTCCTTCTTCTTCTTCTTCTTGTTCCCCTCCCCCTTTTTGTCTTGTTTGTTTTTCCCTCCACTCCTTTCCCTTCAAATCCTACTCATTCTCTCTCTTTCCACTTTTCTCCCACCGTGTTTTCATCCTTTTTCTTTTTCCGTTCATTCTACTCTTCATACTTAGTTCATGCTTGCTGGTTATTTCACTCTTATTCCCTCTAATTTTCCATTTCCTCTTCTTCATTTATCCTCATCTCTTTTAACTATTTCCAATAATACTTCTCTGGCACTTCATTCTTCTACTTCTCATTACTCTGCTTCTATTTCACTGTTGCTCATCTTCTTCACCCTCTCCCTTCTAACTATCCTCACAATTCTCCGCTACTTCTCCCTTCCTTTTCTCTTCTCTCTACTCTTCTCACTCACACTTCTTCATTTGTCCCTTACCCTTTCTTCCTCTTCTTCCTCGTCCTCTTTCTTCTTGGACTTCTTCACTCATTCCTCCTTCACTTCTCAGTAATAATCAACCTCCTATTTCTACTCCATCTATCATTCTTCAACTGCCAATCATATATCCATCACATTTTTGTATTCACTCCTATTACATACTATCTTCTTCCTCCCTCATACTCTCCTACTACCAGAGACAACTGATACAAGTAGATGAGTTTATCAGAGATTGACAATGGTGTAACAACCGAAACCGGTCTTTCTAACTATCAATAAAATCTGTGGTTTTTGACAATTTCTTAGTCTTTTTATTTATTTGATACAAGTAAGATACTCACGCTATCTTTTCTCTATGCTACTACTCACACCCTTCTTCTATTCCATATACTTGGGATGCTTGAAATTCAACATTCGACTCTTTCTTCTTTCCATGTCCCTCTTCCATCAACATTTTCTCTCTTCCATTTGCCGTTGCTCACATTGTCATCTCCAGTTTGTGTTAAATAGACTGTTTGCATTGCATGTATTGGGGCGGTCGATCGAAGTTGATCAGTGGCCGCTGAATTGTCAAGTCTCCCACTAAACTCGTCACGGAAGGAAACATTCTCCAGCTGTCTTTTCATTAACTGGGTCAACAGTGGAATCTTATTTAACACTCAAAAAGCTTACTGAGACTTAGACTCTTTATTCTTACTGAGAGTTATTAGCGTTTGATCAAAATGTTGCTATTTTATACCTTCATTAATGACTAGCAGGTAACCCGTGCTCCATAAGGATCTAATCAAAAACTTAACAAACTGAAAACTTGACCTACTGAAATCTTGAAGAATTTAAAAGAGGCCTTTAACTTTGAATCCTCATTAAATTTAGAATCTATATGGAAAATCAGTTAAATCAGTTTATCAGGAAAGTTAATCAGTTTAGAAGTTCAGACGTGAGGATGCGTCATTCGTGAATTTCCTATCCCGTACGTGTATAAGCCAATTCTTTCCTTCACTATATTATAGATAAAACATTGATTGATTGACATTCTTTCAACTTCGAAAATACTTTCTCTACTAAATAATGCTTATCTCAACAAGCTTTAGCCCGTAACTCTTGTGAGGATCATTCCCAACTGAAAAGAAATGTTGTTCTATCACGGTGTTGTTCTGTTAGTGAACTATCCCGAGAAATAAAAAACTGTTTCCCACTTGTTTTTTTGAACGACTGATTATCTTCGATATCACGATTCCTCCAGGCAATCGAGCGAGGAAGAGTCAGGAGTTTTTTTTGGAAAGTACTTGGGTAAGTTGTTATTTGTATGCTCAGGGAGGAACTCGGCAAAAGAAGTGATCAGGAAAGTTACACAATACACACATGGGACCAATGGAGAGTACTCCATGGAACGAGGGACAAAAAACTTCGCAGAATCACCCGAGGAAGGTTCGAACTTCATCCGAAACTCGAATCTCCTTTATTCCACATTCCACCATCATTTCCCTATCGAAATATTCAGTGTTCCTGTCAAACACTGTGTGACGTCCTTGCTGTTTGGTAGTGCCATCTATTGTGATGCAGTGCCTCATTCAACTCATATTCCTTTTCTAATCTCCAGAAATTCAAAATTTCTAGCATAGAAATAATTATTGTACCGTGAATTATTTTGTTAAAAACATCGGAATTGGATTGATTACTCGAGTATAAGTGAAGAATACAGTAATGCAAACAGATTTACAGATCTATCAAGTGAGTTGGGAACTTCACATTCCTAATAAATTATTTGAAATTCTCCTCATGACAATATTGCTATCATAACAAAAATATGATTATGTTGAGACAGATTCTTCCTCAACTAAAGTGAAATTAGAATATTATTCATCATTCAATAAAAGGATATTCAAAATTAACGCTATATTTTGAAAAATGATCAATATGAGCTGTCAAAACTATGAAATTCCATCAACTGATGAAAACATACTTTATTGTCAACCATTCTCTTCTCATGCTCCATTTTTCATTGTAGATTTTTCAACTGAAAAAAACTATCATAAATTCAATAGAAACTGATTTAACTATTTCAATATGAGAATCAAGCAGACTGCTCACACAATTTCAACTAATCCCATGCACTTGGTAAAAGTCCACGACGACACTCGCTCTTAGTGGCTGATAAGTATACGTAACGTAAACCACTACGTAAACGTAGTGGCGAATTAATTGCTGAGAGAATCTCTCATTTATTGATACTTTTATGAGAGTTATTTCGGAAATATTATCCCATCATTCAGCCCAGAATCCAATATAAACTCTTTCGCCAGTAGCCCACTCACAATACAATTGCAACCTCTCATCCCACAAGCTACCAAACAAATATTCGATGAATCGAAACAAAATTACATGATTGAAATCATAGTTTGCTATCATCCCACAACAAACATTTCGACCGATGAATGGAACCTGTAAACACAGAATTACGTTCCGAGCTCCGATCGATCACATTTCCTTAAAAATTTGGTTGATTAAACTTTGCGGTGTGGCTGGGTTTACACTGATGGAGCTGACTGAGTGACGTCAGTGTGCAAATTCTGCAAAGTGTGCAAATTAACAGTGAATATTGTCAATACACAATCAGCGGACCAGCCGCGTTGTTCCTATTGTAAATGTTTATTCGCTGCGGTCTGTGATTGTCTACAAACTACGAACTGTGCAAGCTTACTCTGGTAAGGTTTGCAAAAAGGTTGAAAAGTAATGGGACTTTGGAAAACAATAGTTCCAAGCTCCTAGAATCAGATCTCTCGTTGGAACAAAGAAAATTATCTGAAAAAAACTATCTGGCTTTGGAATTTTTTTCAAGACAGATTTTCCTTGAACATAAAGAATCAAGCGAAGTATCTTATTGTTGAAATGGATACCTATTGACTCCAATGATAAAAATCATCATTTCCAAGTGATACCTCCACTCCAACTTCAAATAACCATAAATATTCCAAGAAAATCCTCATCATTATAAAAATCGGGGTTTTCCCAAGAATTTTCAAATGTAGTTCCGCTTCCTTCTTATATACCAGACAAGATGGCTAGAATGATCTGTAACGCCATTTTAATTATTCAGAATAGCAGTTACACTCACAAAATAAATCATACAACATTACAAAGATGAAGTAAGCTAATAAGTATATAATATGTATTGGGAAAGGAGATTGGCTGTATGGTTATCATGAGTATCAATGATTACGAATAACAGAGTTAATTGCCAGTTGCCATCTGCATAATATTCATGCAACTGGTAAATCAATCAATAAAATGACCTTCTGAACTCATGGATTGAAGAAGTCTCTAATTTTGTTTGCTATTGCTTACTGGCTTACTGCGATCATCACCTGAATCAAACTTGAGATATAGATATAAGATATAGTTTTTATAAGAAAATCCATTTATCAACTTGAAATCCAACATCATCCAGATGAATATACCCAGGATGAAACCAGTTCAAAATAAATACAGACAGAGTGGAGAGTTGAAGATATTTCAAAGTTTCCAAAAGCGCTTCTAAACGGTATACATGCATATCTTCTGAATGATATTCGAGTAAAGTGATTAGAACTTGAAACTTTTCGCCGGCAACTTCAAGTGCAGCTACTCAGGCAACACTCTGTACAATCTTCTCAGATTCAGTTGATTGAATATATCATGCCTGACGTTGCCTTGCCATTCATAATGCTGCGGGCTATCTCTTTAATGTAAGTGATGCTCTTCTACACATGCCACCCTTTCACCATCTCTCTCCCAGGCTCCTATACTCCTCCACAACCCTTCTTTGTTATACACACATTCTGATTTCTCACCTCTCTTTTTATGATAGTATGCAGATTATTTTTCTTGTTTTCTCCCACTCTCTTTGTCGTACTTACTTCTCATTTTCTTGTAATATCATTTTCATTCATCCATTTTCATGACGGTAATATCCATACTTTGATAATTCATTATAATTGAGCATTCATGATTTTTTGTACTTTCCTTGTCATTTTTCCACAGGCCTATTTACATTCTGACACCTCATACTATATTTGTCAGTTAATTTCCCTCAATAACACTTGAGGTGAGAACAGAACGAGTTGGACGCGGTGAAGATCGATGCCACTAAGCAGTTGTGCAATGAAAAAAAACATTTGAAGTCATTGCTATAGATATAGAAGGTCGATAGCGAGCTGAAATCTACATACTGTATCGACCTAAACGTCTTGTTTGTACACTTGAAAAACCAAGGAATGTCCAAGTGATTGAAATTGTATTGACTCGAGTTAGCAGCAGTATTGAGGACTTAAGATTGGGATTGATAGAACACATAGCAATTTCAATTCACTGCATCATTGTTTTGTTTAGAGCTCATCATGAAGTATTTCTCCCAATGTAATATATACATGTTCAATCTCTTGTAATATGTAAGATTTAATTCATTCATATAAAATATAGATTTCCAAAAACCCGCTGATTTTCCCAGGGATGCTCAGAAACAAAGAATTCTATTGATTTTCCAAACCTGTGAAATAGCTATGATTTCTTTCAACAGTAGATTTCCTATACATGAAAAACAACGAAATTTTTTAAAAAGAAAGACTCCGCTCACAATTTTGTTTTATACTGTGTCCTAACATTGTTTATGTCCTTAAAGCTTGAATAGGAGAGGAGACATTTGATTGAACATAGAAGCAAGTTGATCGAAACCCTCGATGGACTCGATAGATGGCATCAATCTACATGATTTGGGCCGTCATCTCAAAGGAATGATCAAGACCGCATCAAGAGAAAAATTGTTGGCCAGTCGAAGTTTGATTGACAAACTCACTGATGAATAATGACTGTTGAACGGACAAACAAAATTGATGGGGGGCATTTTCTACTTGGCAAATGGGAAAATCTGGTTATCGGAAATGTCATCAGGACTCAGCAGGGGGTTGGGGGAGGCGGCAATAGGTGAATTGTTGGGCCAATCGCGCGTCAGACCATCCGACTAATTCAATTGGGCCGGAACCGTGTCGACTGTCCATGGAAATCGTCCCAACTGCGACAATTAACGCAGCAACTGCCGATCCTCGTTCGAGACTTCGTTACAAGTCGGTCAATTATCTTGGTCAGTAACTTTCCTAATCAAAACTCGCGGTCACTCTAATTGAAGAAGGCTGTGCCAGTTTGCTCAACTGTCGTCAAATGCCCTCTGGAATTGTTACAGTCTGTATTCATGGGTACATTCTATTTGCGCCCAAATGCAAGGGAACTCTCACAAAAGGAACTGGAGATTGAGTTGTTATTAGTACTGTACTAAGGGAGGTAAAAAATACTAACAGGTATATTTTATATTATCTACCATGTGGATTTATCCTGGCATTATTCTATCCATTTGGTATCGATTTTGTCTGTAATATTTTAAATTATTATGTAGTAGATTATTTTATAAAAATCCTGTCCTGATAAGAATATTTTCTTAACAATATTTTTCTCCCAAGGTAATCAATAAATTTTCAATAAAGCATTTTTTTCGTTAGTGCATCTCGTGTTATTATCTTGAAGCGCCTTATGTTATAAGCCTATGTAGAACCGAAGATTATGAAAGGATCCTATTCTTATCCTCTTTTGTATTACTTCAGCTATCGAATTCAATACTTATGTTTTCGTAATTTCAATCTTATTTTGGCCTGACATGCCTTGCTGTTGGTTTTGTGCTGCAACGCGTAGCCGATTCTACTGAATGAATATCTCAAAAACTTTAGATATACAATCACTAAATTGCAAATGGTTCTTTCAATTTACTATAGAGCTCTATGCTATTTAATAATTTATGGAAACAGTAGTAAATCACTGACATGTTTCCAGAGAAACGATTACTACTCAAGTTGTCAAACTCAACCCATTCATGAGCTATATTCTATTGAATCACCAATCAGGTAGTTCAACACCCACTAAACTGTTGTTTACAACATTTGACGACGAACTCCTCCTAATTCACCTTATTCAGGAACCACATAACTTAACAACCCTTTCAGAAGGGGAAGAACCTAGACCATTTTCCATATTAATAGTAGTCTCAGCTGACCAAATATGGATGATGAAAGGAAATTATTGTTGCCAGAAGTGTGTTATGGAGAGGGAGGGGTCAGCGCGAGAAGTTGTGTCTGCCGGAAACTCAGCCGGATTCAGTTGGTGGGGGGGGGATAAGAGGGGGGTGTATAAGGGGTGCACGCCAGAATTTGTGACGGCAAAGTGAGATTTATGTTACCTCGGATTACAGCCACCTCCCAGATAATTAGTGGCTGGATTGAGTCTCTCCTCTTAGAGCTCACAGAGTGAGTTGGCTCAGATTAAAAGCCAAAACTGACGCACGGCCTGCCTCCTCCTGCTCCTCACGGCTTGGCTTCACTCCTCGCCGGATTGCAGGCCTCCTCCTCACGTTACCCCTCCTAGAGAGCGGCTCAACATCATTTGGCGAAAGTCACTCTGACTAATTGGTCTATAAGTCAAACAACGCATACGCATTCCTCGCCAGCTACTGTATCCTTCTAAAGCCGTTCTAGTAGAGAAAATCGCTGCCGAGGGTTGATGTCATCTTATATTGCTTTTCCGTTTAACTACTCACATTAGTCGTTCACTCGCTTCAAATTCTGGAATGTCCTTAATCGGATGATATTAAGATTAGGATTTCTGTTTTCCCCAAAAAATCCGATCTTCAATCTCTTTTGTGCTTTATCAGAATTCATTCAACATGATTTATTACTAAGAATAGTTTGTTACCTACCTGAGAAAATAGATCACCGAATTTCCCATTCGACTATTCGAGAATTAAGATGAGAAAATTGTGAGATTTATTCTTAGCAAATGTAATAATTTTCATAAATCAAATCTTTATTTGTCTCAAAAACATAATATTAATACAATGAAATCTATTAACATCAAGAACATGTGCGATATTTCCACTCTGCACGATACCGGATAGATATTATCTTGATATTGGACTGTCTTGATTGATTGTTTGATGTTTCCCATTAGTCCCAGTCAAATGGTCGTTTTTCAGGAAACAGTCCCGAAAGAATTTTTCTCAACGGTTCTATATGTATTTTGGGGCGCTGAATTCGAATCTGTAATTTGCTGACACGCCAGAGGGTGGCTTCAACCTCAAAACCCCCAAAACCCCCCAAAATGTTTGACTTTTTTCAATTTTCCCATTTTATCTTGTGAACCTTGAGTTTCTCAAGAAAAATCATTCAAGAGAATAAGATTTACAATGAATTGAGTGGTTGACTACACTGACTACTTAATTGACTACATAGTTTCAGCCACATTATGAAATACAAACATTTGTCTCGATATTGGTTATTCTCTCTTTGATTGTTGTCTCACTTTCTTGGAGTTATTTCAGTTGTTTTAATATCCATTGTTATCACTAGATATAATCAATTATTTATCATATGTATGTAGTGAGCTCTTGAAAAGATCATTGGACAATATTGTATGTATGGACTCTAAAGGGAACTCTTTAGAAATAAATAGTCTTCCATTATTGATTCCACCCATAGATATCATATTAGACGTCACCGTCTGTGTAATTATCTTGTTATCTGGATTTTCCAGCCTGAGTAAGAGCAATAGATACTTATAGAATAACAGTTGAGAATATTCATTTATCACCTAAATGCCAATAGTTTATTTATTTATTACAATGCAAATGACACTAATGTGATAACATTGAAAGTTAAAATAATAAGGTAGTCCTTTAATAATTGAACACTTTGTTCAGTTTTCTTCTACTTCAGAGTATAATTTATTATTCCTCTCTCATAATATTATCGAGTTGAATGTACTTTAATTTTCCTCTCAAGATGTGGTTCTCGCTCATTTTCCAGTTTCTCCGTCAGTAGTGATTGAACAAGATCAGTGATTCACCGCAACCCTCTCACTCGCACACGTCATCCAATATTCACACTCCTGGTTACAGACGTAATGAAGACACGCGTATGTGCACGCCTCCACTCACGGTGCTTCAACTACAAATTGCATCTAATTGGAAGCCGCAATTGAAACGCGAAAATAGTGTCGAAGCCTATCGCTCTATGTGAACTGGTTAGGCGAGGCGCGTCAAGAGGAGCTGCTCGCTACCACAAAAGCACAGCGCTCCTATCCTCCAATCGCAAAGCGAGTAACAACAGTAGTTCTCACGTGTTTTCTGAGTCGGAAAATGCGTGTCTTGTTTCCTAAGGGCACAAAGAAATACTGCCGGAGGTCTCGAAATTAGAATCCAGAAGAGCGTTTGCTACATTATTAGCTTTGGGAGAAGGAGTCACGTTATTTAAAACGGAGTCACAGCAGTCGAGTTTGTTGTTCTATTGCACCTCCTCAGTGAAGAGCGTTCCGTATCAGCCTACTCAGTTTGCACACTACTCACTCCATCTGCCAGCAATGCAAATATAGTTTCTAGTAGTTGCTTTGAAGCTGGTAAGAGTACTTGGATTGAGTTTTGTAGATCAAACACTATTTTCTTGCTGCGAGATTGAGGAAACTGGGTGGTTGGTGGTTTCCTTCTCTTGAGACGTTATACAATAGTAGCGTACTGTAGAAAATTGTATTATTGAGAGATACCCATGATATCATCCTCTTTAAAGTCACGAATGATTGAATAGAAATAATATACCAGACGATCTATCAAAATTGATAATCTCAGGGGCGAATCCAGAAATGTATTTCTTGGAGCAATGAAACTTTAGGAGTATCAAATTGTATAATTTTTCATCCATTTTCATTGAGATACCTGATAGTTTTGTAATCGAATTTAATTGTATAGTACTCTCTTCTTTCTTTTAATGAGACACAAGTTTTTCTTCTTCTTCAGCTTCAATCATTTGATTGTTAGGCAGCTTTCCATCGTTTCCTGTCCAGAGCTGTACTTTCCAGTTGGATGTAGATTTGTATCCCTTCTTTAGTAACTTGCTTCAGATAAAAATTTGGATGATGCCATTCTAAAAAGTAATCATCCATCATTTATGAAATGTTAGTTTATAATATTCTCCCGGAACAATCCCGATTTTCAGAGGCCTCATCTGCTGTCCAGGATTACACTGTAACTTCCAGATCTCCAACAGTAACAGGAATTGTTTGATGAAACTTTCAACTTCTGTCAGGAAATCATACTTCTGTTTGAATCGTACATCATTCAAATATTTTGAATATCTTGATAAAAATGAATGCTCCTTCGCTCTTTCTATTTGCTCTATCTGTAATCGAATTAATAAAACATGATTTCCATTTGGACTTTGCCTTCTATAGTCATAAACACCCTCTTCAGTTCTTTATATTATATACAAAACTCATTTAATCTCAGTGTAAATACTAGAGTATTTAAATACTAGTATGTAAATACTAGACTTCACCAGACCTTATTGTTAAAATATAAAGAATGAACATCTTCGGTGTACAATTATATTATAATATCATAAGTACACTTCGACTGTGTTTATATTATCTTCCATTTGCCCCAAGCTCTTAGTAATACCACATAAGTACTATACCCAACTATTTTGGGTGCTTCTATGTTAGTTCGCGCCGGTTGACTTGACTCTTTTGTGTAACCTTATACTTATACGCACTTTTAGTCGATCGATCAAACGAAGTTTACGACAATGTCAAAGAGAGAATCTCTCAGGAAATATCGTGTTACAACTTGCTCGCAAGAAAGGAAACGATACCTCAGTGTCACTTGCAAAGTCGCCATCTTGGGTCTCTTCCTCAATCGAAAGTTCTACTCGATAGTCTAGTCTCCCTTTCATATGCTACATGGCTTTGTTCATACCGGAAATATACGTGTTCAGATATAATCGTCTAATTCAAATCTACGACTAACTCAATAGAATGAGTTTAGAATAGAATATACTGTAATAAGTTTTATTGTAACCGCTTCTGAGGTCTTCAGAAGCATTACCTTCGTCACAATATGCAACAAATGTCATACATACATTACAATGATTGAAAAGATGCTATTCTAAAAGAACTTCAATATCAATATGTGAACACTGCATTTATTTAATAATCGATATGTATTATTACTGAATAAGAGGTGTTATCAATAATGTACTTTACATTTGTATGCAACATAAGGTGTTTGAAGATTATTCATTTATTCATTAAAATTATACCTTCACTAAAATAATCACTTATATTTGAGAATACAATAGAGAAAATGTATTCTTGCTTCATCAACAAAATGCAATAAGTATTAAATGATATTTTTCATGAATATTGAAAACATATAATTGAAGAACGTTGGTATTTGGTTTTCGGATGATTATCCAATAATTTATACAATAAGCCCCTCAACTAGGTCCAATACAATTTTACATTAGTTCTATTCAATTTATTCCGTTCAGTGTGAATGATCATATGGTTTCATTTGTTATTGTGATGTAGAAAGGATAGAAGTACTGGAAACATACAATTATTCTAAATTTTTCTAAACTTATCTTTGCAAATTTATTTTTCTGCTGAGGATGATGACGAATGCAAAAGCTTTAGAATTGCATGTAGATGATGGAAAAAGGATGATACAGGATGTGAGAGGGATGTGCAACTACAGTCTTGAATACAGTTGTATACTTGTATTTGAGTTTTAAACGCAACAATGTTTGAAATTAGAAAGTTATTCTTCTCTTAAAGATAATATTTGAACGGTAGTATCAAAACCATGACAATCATCTGATAAGATCGGATATCATACAAATCAATTTTTCCTGGTGAATATTAATGATCTCTTTATTCCACATTGTAATAATCTCATTCCATGTAGTAAAATCCTCGGTCCCTATTGTTATAGTGCAATTCCATTATTATTGAGATCATTGGTAATAATTCACGTTGATTTGTACCAAATATCACATTTCAATTCAATATTTTATAACTTGTCGGAAGATTCATGTGTCGGTTGCAGCGGTCTTATGTTGGAAAGCACTCCCCCTCTCACTCTCACTCACCTTCTCAAAAATCTCAACTTTCAGAAATGTCCACACGAAATTTGAGAAAAAGAGCCACAATAACAAGTCAGCATCAATTAATAGCGGCAGCTAAAAACGCATACTCAGCAGATAAAGCATTGCGTTCCGATGTGGGGATGCGATGTCAGCCCACAGCTCGTTTCAGTTTTACAACTTTTTTCGGGAAACACGGCACTAATGGCACCGCACAAATGTAATTAAATTAGATCCGGCAAGAAAAAGAATAATTACTGCTCGTCGCTCTCTGTCGCGTCCACTACCATTTATAATTAAAACGCTAAACATTTAATTCCAGTCATCGCATTACGTTTTCATCAGCGGTTCCCTGTTCGAGTCCCGCTCATATCTCTATTCTTTTTCGCTGTTTCTTCATAATATCTCTTCATCTCTGTCATTCGTGAAAACGGGACGTGACTCTTTTCTAACTTTGCGCTCCTAATCGGATTAGATTCGAGTGATGCTCTCGATTCCGGTCTCTTTTCAACACGAGGTAACATTTTTCTGTGGACACTCATGATTATTTTATTATTCTAATAGGGTGGGATGGTGTAATTTGAAATTCGTGATTGATTTTGAAAGTTGCCCAAAACTGTAAATTATATGAAGGTGGTATCCATCTCATCCATTATTATATAATTCTATCCACTATATCTATCAAACCATACTAGCGGATATGGAGTAGTGTGGGCATTTCTGATTTCTTCAACTTCTTTGAATGATGTTATAGAGGAAACTACTTTGCTTCCAGTTTGTTTCTTATTATTATGTTACTGATAAGATAAGTTCACAACACAAGAAGCTGCTCAAAAAGAATTATACTCCAATTCATGTAACTTACATGTATTCCCTATCTTATGAGTTTTACACCAATTCGGGAATTACATCATATAGTAAAGTTTATTCAGAATAGTTATTTCCAAATAAGGATAAAAAAGAAAGGCATTCATACATTTTTTATTCCTTTATTTGAGTTGGAATGAGAGAGAATTCCTTCTTATTTTATGACGTGTTGAAGTTTAGACAATAATGTTCACTCTGCCATTTAACTCAATTTTCAATACTGAAGTAATTTAATAATTTCCATCACTAAGTGATGTTCACTAAATTCCTATTAGTTCAATGACCAGTCCAGAATACTCTTAACGACTGAAATTATCGGCATCAGGGTGAATTATATTGTTCATGCTTTGTAGGTAGTGGTACACATTGTAAAACATCTGTTATACGGCTGAAAAATGATTTGCATTGATTGGAAATATATTTGAATACTGTACGGAATTAGAATACGTAATATCGTTGAGCGCTTCAAAGCTCTTTCTTTGAACGAATAAAAATCTTCGCATGCTCTTATAAAAACGAATGCCTACATCAATTTAGCCGACTCCGCTCCAATTTTCAATTTTCCTGATATGTGAATTTTCTTTATGTTATGAAGTGAGCGAGTGCTCAGCCAAAGCTCGAATTTCCATTCAAAGCACACATTAATAACTGTAGCCTTGAACGTGAAGAAAAGTGATGAATAAATTCAAAACTTAGTCTCTCTCTCATCAAACTTGTTCAATATCCATCAGACTTGGTCTTTGTTCGACATTCTATTCCAGAAAAGAGCATCTTATAGAATAAAACTTTTCCCTCCACTTTTCACTTTGCTGCATCTCGTCATTCGCTTTTCATTCTGTTCTTGCTTCCCCTCCTTCTTCTCCTCGCCCTCGTCCTCCCTTTCTTCAACAACGCAATCTGCGAACAAAATGGAAAAGCGGATATTAAAGATGGATTTTGATAGAATGGGATTTTCCGGACATCCACTGACCAACCACATGACAGGACTCTTTTCAATACACCGCCACATCCAACGAAAATGCCACGTTGCAAAAAGTACCGAATTATTGCTTTTGGACTTTGCAATGTCCCAGAGAAATGCCCATCCAGTGTATTATCCTGTCAGTGCAAAAGGAGTTGACATTGAACATAATAAGGGTTCAGAGTATCGAAGACAAATAAATGTCTGCAGTAGTATATCCAGTAAATCGTATGAATAATGTATTCCACACATCAATTCAAATCATGATTAATAATCTGTTCGCTACTCAAGTATATTATTATTATTTTTTGATATAGAAAATGGTATTATTCAAGCTTGTTTATGTATGTATTTGATTGTACTTCAAAATTATCAATACAATGAAGGGATCAAAAATCTCATTTCTAGGAAGTACTTTACTAATCTCAACTAGGCCTACTTGATTCTTCCTCCTATCAGAGAAAAGTATGATAGAAAATGATGAATACCGTAGATGATTAGATAGATAATTACTATAGGTAGTATGATAGATAATTGCTCAGATTTGAAAGGAGTTACACTACTTTTTGATAGATTAAAGTCAGCGTTACTCACTGATACACTGTGTAAAGCATCGAATTTGGGTAGATAAAAATCCCTAACCGAAATAGTAATAGGTCTGAAAATAAAGTAACTGGCTAATATCGCCAAATAGATAATAATTAAGATTAGATAGCATCAGCTTGTTCTGGCTAAACGGTACAAAAACCTAAAAAGGATTTGAAGGAATTTGTTGCTAATAAATATATTATTATATAAAATATTTTGAAGATTGAGGTTAGGTATATGCATTCAGGGATCGGTGACCTAGAGATCGATCAAATCGAGCAACGTAGAATCTGACCAAAACCCCTTGGCAGAGCTCTATTGCAATCAAACAGTATGCAATGTGAAAAAACACATGATCACGTGGCTAATTATTAGGTAGCATGAAACAAATATTAGTGTATAGAATATTAACTAGCATGTAGAGAGCATAACCAAAAAACCAAATAAAAATAATTAAGTGTATTCAGGAAATAGGAGGTACCAGGCGCATGAATACCGAATAAAATTTGCATGCACCAATAGCACAACGGCAGTTAATAGGCGGCAACTGTAGGCCAATTCAAAAATATTTCTATGTATTTATATAAATGTACTGGATTTATGTTAAAACATTGTATAGTCTATGTTATCGATATGGCTCGAAGGCAAAGAAATTATTAAACGCACAACTTGAGTAATAATTTGATATTTTTTGTACGATCTATTTGAACCTAAATGGCGGAGGACTAAGATATTCAAATTTTATGTTAATTTGAAAGTCGGAAGTAAGATTTGTAAAATTGAGAAAGGAGAACCAGCACTCGCCAGCCAAATGCCACCATGAGAGGACCCCAAATATTTTAGAGCGTAGTACCTTGCTAATAAATTGTAAAAGTTAAAGTTAAATCAAATTATTAAATTTCTTAAAAGACTTTGTGATGCTATTGTAAAGCAGAAGTCATTTTCAATTTCAAATTATTTATAACCCCTTGGAAGAGACGATTCCGGCTACCGTATTCCAGGACCATAAGGAGTTGGATCGACATCGGCGGCTTATAAGAAGATTTTCGACACGTGAGTGATAAATATTGAATTAGTGATGGGCGCCCTAGTGCTTCGAATCTATCTAATAATCAAAGCTAGCTCGTCGAAAGGGTTTTTATTATAAATTAAGAATTTAATGAGAGAAATACTTGCGCAAGTAAAATTAGTATTAAAGGTATTTTATTGAAGAAAAAAAAAATATAGATCAATACATTTCAAAAAATTCCATTTGGATCAAAGAAGTATAAAATCTAGGCTATTAAAACACATTCATATGATCTTTAAATTCGCAATATAATTTGCGATAGTTTGTTATAGCTCTAATTCACTAGATGAATGGCTCTACCTATTCCGTCAGGTGCCGAATCTTGCACCCTGAGATAAAATATATATATATTCAATACAAAGAAATCTACTAAGTACTAGAGAATTTAATATATATATATATATTTGGATTATTAGTGGCTAATTTATCAAGTTGATCTTAAAGAACCTATTTTTTAATTGCATTGTCCAGGTCGACAAGTATTAGCAAGCGCATATCGCAGCTACATGCCAAAGGATGCATATGAATTTTAAGATAAAGGCACATGGTAATGATTCGTGCCATAAATCTAGAATATAAAGTTTAGCCTGTGATATTTTACTGATTTAAATTATTGTTCTATTTTTATATTATATTTTTTATCGCTCTTTATATATTCTTTGCCTCGATCTATTTTTTTTTTGCATTATTGTTTAATATATGTATGAAATGTTTATGGTGTGCAATTTATTTTTATTCCTCAACACTATAGTATAAGTATCATATTTATATATATTTATTCTTTAATGAATTACAAGAGTTATAGGGGAAGCCCATACCTAGGCCTAGAAAGATTTTTATGAGACTGAATCCCATTAAAAAACCACGACCTAATTATATAATTATATCAAATTTTCATGCTCTACCGACTGATGCCAAGCAGGAGGCTAATCGTTATTTAAATATAAAGAATAACGTTATAACTGATACATGTTAGCTTTATAAACACTTTCGTGATTTCAGCCAACTCTATCAGCCAACCCTCCATTTAAAGGTTAAATAAAAAGATAAAGTCAGCTCCACATAATTTATTTGAGCCAAACTCAAGTTTCAATGCACTAAGGCATCATCTTCAGTGGTCATTTTTGGTCAGACTCTAACCAATAGTTCAGACCAGTCTAACAAAAAAGAAAAAAAAACACCGAAGTGGATTACTACCTTAGTGCATTGGAACTTAAGTTTGGCTCAAAAAAATCATTTGGAACTGGCAATATATTTTTTATTTCACATTAATACATCAGAAATCATGAAGAAACAAATGTATTCTTCTTGTAAGTCTTTCTTACCAAATGTTCCAACGTTATGACCTTGAAAGTATTTTCAAATCCATCTAGCTGCCATATACAGTATTTTGCTTTACATAAAAAATCATTATTTTTGTATAATTTCAACGTAATTTGTACGCTATAATAAGTATATCCAGATTTTTAGAGTTGCCATAAATATTGTAAACAATAGAAACATCTATTTTTAAGTAGGAACAATGGAGAATCGTAAATCTTGCTCACTACACATTGCAACGTTTGCACGCTATAAAACGTGTCTCCAAATCCAGCACATGTCAAAAAGTGACAAGTGAATATTTGCAGTGTCTGAAGAGGAAATGGCGATACAAGTGGCAGTGACCGCCCGAAGGGCTTCTCCAGAGCAGAGTGGAAACATAAAGAGACACTGCCAAGGAAATGAATAGGGCGCTAAGGGAAATAAGAGAGCCGTAAATGGGCGTAGATGCCGTCATATACGGCTGCTGGGAGCTGGGAGCCATGTGTGTGCATATGTGGCAACGTGGCTTTCCATTCCACCTACTGTATTTCAATTTGCCAACTTTTTCCACGGACAGCCGCGTTTTTTCGCCTCTTGTTCGGTGAAAGTTATTATTCGAGCACTTCTAGTTCGCCCGGTGAGGTTTTGGCACCGGCTTCCTAACAAACTTGTTTTTTATTATTTATTCTGTGCGAAATATTTGCTGGTGGTGTAGTTGGATTGGGAGTGAGGTTTGAACACTTGCACCTTTCTATAACCTTACACTGGGAAGGTAATAAGTGATTGGTGCCAAGATTGAGGCACGAATGATGGATTGAAAATGAGTAGAAAGATAAAAAATGTGGAGAATGATAATAAGGAGGAAAGGTGTAGAAAAAGAAGTAGAAAAGAAGGAAAAATGTAGAAAGAAGTAGAAAAAGGAGGATACTCGTAAATTAACAAGCTGAGAGAAGAATTTTTATGAAAGAATGGTGGTAGAGAAGGATAGCAAAACCAATACCAAGTTTCTGGAAAGAGTGAGGACTTATGTGACATTTTCGAGTGTTATATTTGAAAATGAATATAGAGATGTATCTGAGGGCTTTCCTTCCATAAATTTGAACATGTTTTGTTTTTTCTGTGAAATATTGTGAAAGAAGATAACATTTTTTCAATTTTTTCTCTGACCTAGCCGAAAAGAAGATTGATCGAGTATTGATAAAAAATTGTCATGTAATGCAACTGATTGGGTGGGGAACATACAGTGAAACATCAGCAGCAACTTTGAATGCAATGCGCCAATCACTTGTCACTTGGTAATAGTGAAGCACTGAACTGTGTGTAGGCTTACACTGGCATTGCACTTGACATCCAAATTAGTGAAGGACATACACACGGTGTTCGGCTTAATTATTCACAAGTGCCGGCTTCGATTCGTCGCCATCGGCGAATGTTTAATAAGTGTTTCAAGTCGTCATTGGCGTTTCGGTCGCGGAGCTGTCAATGGGTTGGATGAGCTGCATTTACTGGAGTTGGCATGTCATGTCTCTTCTGCTTTCGACATTTAAAACCACTGCTTTGATACTCTGAAAAGCAGAGGATACGTTGAAGAGTGGAGAGCCGGAAAGCAAAGAATACGTTGGAGATACTGCACAACCAGGCTGGTAGAGATTGTTGAAATGCAAAAACTTCTCCGGTTCTCCCTTATTTTCCTCACAAAAAATATATGGAAAAAAATTGAAATTGTATTTTTCTGTTTTGAATATCTTGAAATGATGTAGAGGGATGGATAATAAGCATTTGTTTTTAGAATCATCTTGAAATTACATAGACTTCGGTAGAAGAGATATTATTGTTATAAAGAGGTCCTATAATGAATGTTGTATGCCTGACATCAATTGTGTAATTGGAAATATCACTTGAAATGATGTGTGTGCTTGTATTGAATATTGATCGCTATATTCTATGATATCAGTAGTACTGTTTGACGACAAAGCTTATCAAACGTTACTACGAGAGGTTGAAATTGTATTTTTTTACTGTAATATGGAAATATATTTAATTAAATTTTGGAAGTCTAGAATGGAACAGCCTCAACTACTTGAGAGTAACAGCATAACTAAAATTTATCTGTGTGACAGTAAATGTTAATACATACAAGCAGCAATATCTACTGTAACCTGGAATTAAAAAATAAAAAAACTAAGTACAATATGTGTGTTTATAAATCATTAATCCTACCTCATCAATTTGGCAGACACTAGCATAAGATAAACTTGTTCGCTAGTGCCGATTGCATCAAACAAAATAGGTAACCAAAAATAAATACAAAAGACAGCAAGACAGTGCTGGCCCATCTTCAACTAACAGCATACCAAAAAAATGTGGGTACTTCTCCAATCAATAATTAATACCATATATTTTTTCAAATCTGATGCTTCAAAGCTCGAAGTAGAATCAGCTGACTCTTTTTATTAATATTAATTTTGAAATAAATGCTTGAGTAGCTTTTCAATTATATAGATAATAGCTTTCAATAACTTTAATTAACTTTTCAATTATTTTAATAATTGAAATATTCAATCGAGTCTAAGTTCAATCTATGGCTCTCAAGTTAGATATTGACATATTATAGTTAGTATTTAATCCATAACTTCCAAATACATGGTAGTCCAAATGTGGATCATTCATAAAAACAACTTCTATTTCGAGTGGTTTTGTTCAACCAACGTTTACTTGATGAGTTTGTAGATAATGTCCATGATACTTCAATCACAAATACAAAAACACGTCGAACTCTAGCAGTTTTGCTTATTCACAGTCTTCCTAACAGGATTAGAGTGAGTAGTTGCTAGAACTACTTTCTCTATTGATGAATGGGGTCTATCTACTCCCATGATTTGGGGCGCCCAAGAGAAGCGCACTTGCTAAGTGGAGTCGATCTATTCTGGGGGTGACCTCTGCCCTCTGCCTCTTTCTCACTCGGCGAGGATCCATCTTCATTATTCTTCCTCCTTTCGAACGGTACCTAATCTTTATCTCACCTCGTCTGCTGGTCAAGCTGCTCTCTCTCCTCCATTGTGTTTCGATTTCCTGTTGTTCGTTCATCTATCAGGTTTGATAGGATGGCTCCTGCTTTAATCAATAATTTCTTATTTTGAAAATGGGATGAATTGTGATGAAAGTTCTATACAATTTGAATCCTCCTCCATCCTCCATATCCTTATTGCACGTAAGAATCTCAACAGTGTTCAAATGGCGGTTAAATGATATGAAATATTCATTCATTCAATCGTATGGTCCGACGCCAACACCAGCTTTGAAATTATTTTCAGGGAATAAAATAATAATCACGTCTTAGACCCTCATATGAAATATTGATGAGAATTATGAGAATGAAGTCTTTGATGTATCATTCACGGTTGAATATAATAGACGCACGTTCTACCGGGCTCAAGTATTCGAAATTCTCACCAATTCAAACCCGTTTTTTGCGAAATTTAGGAATCAAAAGATTCTTTTTTCAACTATTCATAAGGTGCCTATAGATTTACGCGCCGTGAACGTGAGCAATTCACTTTTAATGAGCTGATGCCAAGCTTTTTATATCTGTACCTTACCGTTTCTGTAAAAATACAGATATAGTCAGCTGATTAAAAGTGAATTGTTCATGTTCGCGGCGCATATATCTGTACACACCTTTAGATGCCACGTTTACAAAAGACAGAAACTTCTCTGTCTGAAGATACATCGAACCATAGAGAAAATATAGCAAATTTGGAACATAAATAGCCTACACAATGAGATTTCTTCTTATGATATCATTCCTCTATGATCATACTAAGCTGAAACAGCTTACAAACTATCATTTGCACTGGATTAGGTAGGTGGACTATATTTGAAACACTCTTCCATCTAGTATTAATTTTAAAGGTTCAGAGACAAAACATTTGTAATGAATACATTCTTATCCTCAACTGCTTAGAAACTATCATTTGCAATGGATTTGGTAGATTAATTATATTAGGAGTAGACTCTCATCAATCATTTAAAAGATTTAAAACAAAAGTGAAACAGTTCAACACAAATTACACTCTCAGCAACTAACAAACTATCATTGTCAGTGAATTTGGGAGGTGAACTCGTCTAAATGAACCCTCCTCGACAGTCAAGGCATACTTGAAGGCGGCTCCAAGACAGGAGAAGCTGAGAGTGCTCCCTCAGTCTAGAGTCGAGGAATTCCCGGAATGCTCGTTACGTCAACAGCAGAGCGCCGCGTTGTACATTCCAATTGCGTGACGTCCAGGGATGTTGCAAGGGGATAGGGATAGTAGAACAGGAATAGTTGGGATAGGGTAATGGAGATAGGAATAGTAGGGATAATAGGGATAGTAGCTGAACTCTCGGCTCGCCTTGAGTCCCATGCTAACTGCAGCTACCGGACACGGACAAAATAGTATTTGTCTTCATGACACCAACATTTGTGCTGGAAATGCTGTGAATGTCTGTGATGAGAATATGCGAGTGCAACTGTAGAGCGAAGTTCGGTATGCTAATGATAATACTGGTGTTGAAGAATTTGGATTTATTGTGAAATTGTTTGAAAATGTAGGAAATGTATTCTCTTGAAAAAACTCTTCGTACGTTTATGATAATCTGGACTAGTGTTGAAGAATACTCATATGCCAGAAAAATTGGAATAATTTATTAATTCATAAAAATAATATATTTAAGTTGGTGTAAGGAGTTTGTTAGGTTGGTAACTTACATGTTACCACATTTCTATGTGATTGTAGGTCATTATTTATTTCTGTAGAATGTAGGCTTTTTTAATAAATATACAATCAAGTTATTGCTGATCAGCCAATAAAAAGATTGCGTTTCATTACTTCATTCCCTGTATTCTCCATTTTTTCTAGTTTCTTCTTGAAGGAAGGTCAGAGTGAAGAGGATGAGTGCTGCCTCATACGCACTGTATTAGTAGCAACTAATGATCTCTCTAATAATGATAGTTGAGGGCTACGTATCAACAAATACTACTTAATTAATTCATCTTTATATCCTTTTATTAAAAATGGAAAATCTTCTGTGCTTCTTGTTTTTATTGAGCTGATTTCACAAAACAAAAATGTGGTTGGTTTCACTACCACTTTAGCAATAATATTCACATCAAACGTTGAATTCTGACGCGTATCAAGGTCCTGGGTTCCATATTCAGCGTGCAGAGATTTATGTAGGCTACTACTATGAAGAGATTATGTAGAATATTGGTCTTGAGAATATCTAATTAAAGAGACCTGCATTTTAGTAGACCAGAGATCCTGAGACCACAAAACGACTTACCGAACTGAACTCTACCAATTTAATAAACTAAGTCTGAAACGTGAATAGGGGTTAAAAACTTCGAGAATATAATTTTATCTACTGGCGGAGAGTTGTGGGCGATAAGTGATGGGTATTTAGGAGGGATGAAAGGGTGAAAAAGTAACGAATCTTTAAATCATAAAGTGGGGAAGAAAAGGCCTCGGTATAGGATGGAAGTCGGGTACTTATTTCCAGGCAGATTATATCCGTTGAGGAGGAGAAGAAGGAATATGAGGAGGAGTAAGAGAAGAAGGAGAAGGAGGAGGAGGAGGAGGAGGAGGAAGAGGAGTGGGAGAAGGAGTAAGAGTTCTTCGCCAAGAGAGCATACTGTCATTGTAGGGTTGCCAGGGGGGGTTGATATTCCAGTGCAAGTCTCGGGGTATTTCAGTGGGAGTCTTTTAGGTTAGGAAGGGTTGAATGAGAGCAGCTCTTTCTCGTACCCCACTGCAGGGGGTGGTGAAAAGGGGGAAGGGAATGATGCTTAAAAGTTGGCAAAGCAGTCGGTACGACACACTCAGTTAGTGCGGTTCTTTCTCCTACTCGGCCTACTGGTGGAGACCTATTTGTGTTCTCAATATGTGTGCCTGAACAGGTAAATGGTTTCTATTGTCATCAATCGTTGAGCTGTGATTTTGATTCGATGTTAATCAATTGATTAATGTATCAATCCATACAAGAAGATATTGACAAGAAGATATTGATATTAATTTGTTTTCTATAACCTTCTTCTATCCCGTGATGAAAATGTCCTTGATAGGACTCCGGTTTTCACTAGATTCACAAATAATATAATTGATGAAACTTTAAACTTTATACACTTGTACACTGTATTGTAATTGTGAGGCTGTAGAATTTTGCTCATTTGATTCTTAATTGATGATCCGGTTAAAAGTTGATGAAGGTGTGGACTCACAAGTCGTCCGCCAATATTCCCTGACTACTTTTTAAATTGTGAGGCTGTATTTTGCTCATTTGATTCTAAATTGATGATCCGGTTAAAAGTTGATGAAGGTATGGACTCACATATCGTCCGCAAATATTCCCTGTCTACTTTTTGAATCTTAATGCTTATGCCTTTTGCAGTTATAATATAAGTGGAATCATATACTTTTCACCCAAAGTTCGGGGAGGGAAACGACAAGAGAAAAATGTGGTTGGTTTCACTACCACTTTAGCAATAATATTCACATCAAACGTTGAATTCTGACGCGTATCAAGGTCCTGGGTTCCATATTCAGCGTGCAGAGATTTATGTAGGCTACTACTATGAAGAGATTATGTAGAATATTGGTCTTGAGAATATCTAATTAAAGAGACCTGCATTTTAGTAGACCAGAGATCCTGAGACCACAAAACGACTTACCGAACTGAACTCTACCAATTTAATAAACTAAGTCTGAAACGTGAATAGGGGTTAAAAACTTCGAGAATATAATTTTATCTACTGGCGGAGAGTTGTGGGCGATAAATGATGGGTATTTAGGAGGGATGAAAGGGTGAAAAAGTAACGAATCTTTAAATCATAAAGTGGGGAAGAAAAGGCCTCGGTATAGGATGGAAGTCGGGTACTTATTTCCAGGCAGATTATATCCGTTGAGGAGGAGAAGAAGGAATATGAGGAGGAGTAAGAGAAGAAGGAGAAGGAGGAGGAGGAGGAGGAGGAGGAAGAGGAGTGGGAGAAGGAGTAAGAGTTCTTCGCCAAGAGAGCATACTGTCATTGTAGGGTTGCCAGGGGGGGTTGATATTCCAGTGCAAGTCTCGGGGTATTTCAGTGGGAGTCTTTTAGGTTAGGAAGGGTTGAATGAGAGCAGCTCTTTCTCGTACCCCACTGCAGGGGGTGGTGAAAAGGGGGAAGGGAATGATGCTTAAAAGTTGGCAAAGCAGTCGGTACGACACACTCAGTTAGTGCGGTTCTTTCTCCTACTCGGCCTACTGGTGGAGACCTATTTGTGTTCTCAATATGTGTGCCTGAACAGGTAAATGGTTTCTATTGTCATCAATCGTTGAGCTGTGATTTTGATTCGATGTTAATCAATTGATTAATGTATCAATCCATACAAGAAGATATTGACATAAGCATTGTTGGAGGAATTAAGATATTAATTTGTTTTCTATAACCTTCTTCTATCCCGTGATGAAAATGTCCTTGATAGGACTCCGGTTTTCACTAGATTCACAAATAATATAATTGATGAAACTTTAAACTTCATACACTTGTACACTGTATTGTAATTGTGAGGCTGTATTTTGCTCATTTCATTCTTAATTGATGATCCGGTTAAAAGTTGATGAAGGTGTGGACTCACAAGTCGTCCGCCAATATTCCCTGACTACTTTTTAAATTGTGAGGCTGTATTTTGCTCATTTGATTCTAAATTGATGATCCGGTTAAAAGTTGATGAAGGTATGGACTCACATATCGTCCGCAAATATTCCCTGTCTACTTTTTGAATCTTAATGCTTATGCCTTTTGCAGTTATAATATAAGTAGAATCATATACTTTTCACCCAAAGTTCGGGGAGGGAAACGACAAGAGAAAATCTGGATTCCCCAAATGACAAGTGTTCAAAACTTCTGAGTTTAATCGAATTTGTATTAACATTTTCAGTGTTCCCATTTTAGATTTTAATCGCATGGAATGGAACTACACATCAGTTTGAAGTTCAATAAGAGAATCTTAGAATGATGATACAAATAAGAATTTCAATGTCTTTATACCATTATTGTCTTTTATATTTCAACCAAGAAGATTAAAACCCCCCTGTAAGATATTCCTATGAAATCAAATCAGCATTTTAATCTGTAGTTGAATGTCATTCAATTTCCATTCAAATTCAATCTTTCAATCTCTTAAGAGACCATGATGAGGTTCAGACAATGACTTTCCAAGTAATTACATTTTATCCTCTTATTTGGAATTGAGTAGAAGACCTTGTGGAGAGACAACTAGAATATATTAGCCCTCAACGTTTATCAGATCCATTGATGGCTATGAATCGGGTAGTCTTTTGTCAGAGACGTACCATTTTTCAGTGTTGATTTATATGGACCTCTCTCCTTCTCACACCCTCTCCCTTCTAGATGCATCTGCTGTTCGCGAAATGAAATATTCGCGCGGCGTCGAGTTCGGAGGATCGAATGTTTTGCCAAGTTTGCGATTCGCGTGGTGAATAGGCGGTCGCAAAACACAATAATGCTCGCCGACTTTCCAAGTGTTGAACATGTGTGTTCTGCTCCGTCCACAATACACTCATGTAGTTTGGTGCGAAACTTTTTGTCGGCTATGGCTCTAAACGTTTGCGGAAACCCAAGCCTGGCCTGGCCACCGCAATACTTACACAATCTCTTCATTCCTCTTCATACTTCTTATCCTCTTTATTTCCATACGATAGAAATCGGTCTCTTACTTTTATTCGTTTTTAATTATTCCTCTATCGACATCTTTCTCTCTCATTCCTCCATCCTCTTCATTTGAGATTTTTAATGAAATTGGTTCTCCACACATTTCACTCTCAATATATTTTTTTCCTACAGTTACGTTGAAAAGTGACCATTCCTGCACTGATTACAGAACGCAAAGAATCACTTTTCCGCTCTAGTGCGCAAAGTATTACTTTGCGTACTCTTAATACTTTGCGTATTATCTTGCAGCCATCCCGATCAGCTGTTGACATTGTTGGCGTGTATTTATAATTCGAATTTGTTCTATCTTTATTTTCTCTGATTTCCAAATAAATATAAATCAGAACTCATTAAATTATACATTTTGTATATTATTCATTATTTCAAATAATATTTTTTTCATTCATAAATTTATTGATTGAAAAATTATTTAGAAATTAGGATTTACTCAAAATTATTCAAATTTTCTAATTAATTGGATTAATTTAATTTTCAATTTGAATAAAATATCGATTATTAATTTTCAATTGGATTATCAAGTTTAAAATAAATTAAAGTTGTTATTAATAACAAAATAATATAGAGAAACATTTGATGGATTCCAGTCATCATTTCACCCATAATCAACCACTTCTAATATTCAATAGTAACTGTGGGAAAAATGTGAAATACGTCGCCTACGGCTCGTACGTAAACGTTTCTTTCGGTGCAGCAAGCTGTCACTTTGCGCACTAGTTGCACAAATAACTATTGTCCAATCAGGTAGTCTCTTCCTATAGGTTTCGACCTTTTCCGTTTCCTCTCCTCCTCCTTTTCCTCCGCCTCCTCATTCTCCTACTTCCAGTACACCACCACCCCCTCCTCCACCTCTCAATCCTTTGAGGATTAAATGATAAAAGGATCTTTTATTGCCTCAACTTCACCAACAAAACTTGTTATGTTTCAAAGTGTAAAATCAAATGCATTTATCTATTTATACATCTATTTATTTATGTACATCTATTTATTAGTGTATCTATCTGTCTTTGTATCAATCATTTCTCTCTGATCCTCATACGATTATTGTCTTTTTATCTACGCGTATGGTGTAGGACGTTCTTCACTGTAACGTCCTCTTCATCAATTTAAGTTTGTTCAATATTTTATATATTTCTCTTTCTCTTTTTTTCCCTTCTCATCCACCATATCCTTCTTTTGTCCTAGGGTATCCTCTTGAACAATCAAAAGATCTGAATACAGTACTATACATTATTCATCCATTGAATAATATATTTCTAGAGAATGAGTCTGTAATCAGTTCTCCAAAGTTATTAAATACATCTATGAAGTTTAATTATTCCAAATGCTATCAATAAGAGACGTGAACAACTAATCTTCATCATTATCCATTCATAGAAGTCTTAACTAATGTTCCATTCCGACTAAGACCTTCCATTACGGATGCTAATTTCTTCCGCCATGGTATTTGTACAAACTCGGACCTCCCCACAACAATTGCACTCATTAATTCCAGTTTGTATTCCGGACAACACCCTGCTTCCTTGATTTCTTCCCTTATGCAAAATTATCAAAGAGAGCAAGTTTTGAACAGTACACGACATGAATAAGTGATTAAGAAAACAGTTTGTTGTCAACAAGGCTGAGATACATTTCCGAGTCTGCAGAACTAAACGAGATTTCGAAATCTCATGAAATTCCACAAGTATTTTAATATGGAGTTGTTTGCTTGGAACTTTGGATGTTTTATATTAAACTAGCTGGACCGGCGAACTTCGTACCGGCAAATAGTTAATGCATCTCATGACAAACTTTAGCTGGATGCACACCTGATGAGGCGCGTTACTGCATTTTGCATTCAAGTGCTTCTTGCTTATTGATTTGAATGAAAAACTCACACACACACTGATTCAGGTATGACGTGGATAACGGTGTGATAAGGCAATCTCCATAAGATCACCAAACCGCGCCTCCTCAGGTGTGCTTAGCATTGACTTAATCTGATGCACTATATTATTATGAAAATTATCCAACAATCAGTATTTACATTAATTTATATCTCAATATGGACTTCCTATGTGCTTAGTTAGTTGTTCAGTGATTTAGATTTTCAGATATAGTTGAATGCAGCTTGCTGGGAAATTGAATGGTATATCTCCTTGCTGCTGATTATCTTGTGCAAATTCTGAATTTATAGCATTTCGAGTTCTACGACCCAAGTTTGGACGTCGTTCGTGCCGCGTTTTTATTTATTTATTTATTCATTCATCTATGGAGACAACAGGTTACCCCTAATCAAAGTTAGTAGACAGAACTGTCTACAAACTGTCTACTAACGTTGACCCCTAATGTATCTCCTTCACATTATTATTAGAATTAAAATTCGTGAATCAGTAGAAAAAATAGAAAACAGATCTACCGACAGCTGTTGGATGACGCAATGATTATAACAGCTGATTTTTATTTTTGTGTGTGGCCAGCTCACAAATCTTCTCCTATAAGGATTACACATCTTCTCCCATAGGATTACATGTGAACTTTAAAGAACCGTAGGAAAGAGTCCAGAAGTCGGATTATAAATTTGTCAGGCCATAAACCTGGTCCTGAACATAACGAACACAACTAAAAAAATAATCAAATTCGATGCACACATAAAAAAGTTATTGAATGTCAAAATTTGAGGCTCGATTTTTATTTATATAGATTCGATTCGTAGCAAAGTTATGCTATTGGACTATAATAGGTATTGAGGAATATTATTATAGCAGGCTAAACTTCTACAGGCAGTTTCCTGTTTTCTCTTACCTGAATATTGTTTTATTCCACCTAATCACATGAATCTCCTGGAGAATATTTAATCATTTGGAATTCTTCAATAGATTAGTAAGTTGCAGTTGAACTAAACATACATGAGTTGTAGAGAGAACTTGAACGTCCTAACTTCGCCTAATAAATATTTTTCTTATTGCATGTCATTTCAATCATATCCATTACTGGAGAATGAAAAATTTTCGAAATGAAAACCTTTTCGAGGAAAGCAATACTTCTCTTTTAATAATCATGAATATGAATATAATTGCTATTTTTCATTGAAAAAAATATTGTATCTCATTGTTGAAATGTTTTTATCAAAACTTTCATTATAATTTGTTCTTTTCATATGATTTCAATAGAAATTTTATTTTTAATTGACGGTTTTTGAATGTTCGTAAAGAGTATTAAAGGGGAAGATTATCAGTTATAAAAGCAGACTCTGATATTTTAAACCATAATTGCTATTAGAGGCTACTTTGTAAGCAGCAAGAGTTAGCCCAAGGTGAAATTACGTTCACCCGAAAATATAGGCCAGCTTATTCAGGCATTCTCTCCAATGAAACCTAGAAGAAATTTCACCAGATGAAGTGAAAGTCTACCATCTCAATTTACTCACCATACGCTAAACCGTTGAGGCATACCTCATCCCAACTTACTTACCATTTTGGACCAGTGAGGCATATTATTCATCGGCTCCTCAGGACTGAGATGAACCGCGAGTTGTTATCCTGTGGAGTAATTGCTCCTTTATCGGCAGTATCAAAGTTCGGTGGAATTGAAGTTTCCTAGCCGTGAAATGAAGTCCGGTGCTGCGTTATTCGAAATACTTCATGCGTGTACCATTGAGAGCATGGGTCAGTTGATAGGGCTAGTCTGCCTAATGGAAAAATAAAATCCATCTCAGTATCGTGCTAGCCTTATTTTTGTATTGTGCAATTTATTGATGGGAATTATAGTAATTGATATTAATCATTCATGTGTTAGAAAGCTGTGATGAGGAGGAAGATCATTATGATTGTGATGAATGAACGTTCCAAGTTATAGCTCATGACAATAAACTTTCAGATCTTGTTCAGGTCTCTTCACTGAAAATTACGACCAACTGTATGCGTTAGCCTTCTCAACTACATCGAATAATGTTTGAAATGACTAGAAATATTGTATCAAACAACTGAAAAAAGTGAATTTCTTCCATAGAAATTCCAAACAGATTCAAACTTTTTTGGATAAAATCAGCTATTGGCCTATATATATATAATAGCAGGTAATTTGAACTAATTCTTGCTCTCCTGGATAATTTTGTCCCAATTTGTAGTTATTGATGCTGTTATTTTCTATTAGGATAAATGTTAGTCATTCTCTCTTTTATTGTTATGTTAGGCATGATAATTTACTGCAAGAGTTTTTCCAACATCATGAGCTTTTCCAATGTTAAAATTTGTGAATGTTCACGCTCAAAGGATGAGGTCGTTCCCTGATGTCTAGTACAACAAATTGCGAAGCTACAAGTAATGCAGAAATGTCAACCAAAAAATAATCTAATTTTGAGAACACATCATATTATTTGTCACTTACATTCTGAAGCTTGAATCACTTCCCATTCCAATCACTCATCCTGCACAAAGAAACTTCATATTAGAATACTTACAGACATAGATTTTCACTTATTCAACGTGTCAAAGAGTATTCATTTTGAAATATTGAATGCTTATACCTTAGTTATATATATAGAGCTAACAAACATTGTTAATACTTATTGAACAGCGTTATATTTAGCGTAACATCACAGTTGACGTAATTCGGCGATGTTTTGCACGAGGAGTATTGGATGCTTCTGTTATCGGCAGCTACTACGCTGCAGTGAACCAATAAACATCATACACGGCACAATAATTGCAAATTGGCGGGTGTTGCTTTCCCGACTTTCCTCGTTCTGAGCTGAATTTGTAGCAGAGACTGAGCAGGGAAAGTGTTCGTTTCCCGCTTTTCCGCTCATTGTCAGCCAATGGCTGAGGAAGATACACTGAGTGAAATTGGAAGAAGTAGCGCCGGGATGTAGGCTTCACGCTTCCTTCCACACTGAATACTTCATGTTTGCTGTGAACTTGGGCTGCTCTCACAGCGTTTAGTTGAGATCAGAGGCAATCGTTTTCTCTCCTTTCAAAATCTTCTGCACCTCTTTATCCTTGCTCGTGTAGTTTTTATGCCTCTTCATTCCATACTATTTCAACTTATCGCCTTTTTCATACGATTGTCACTAATGAGTATTATTATATTCATCCACTATCTTTTGAAAATTAAAGTTTTCATCTTCAAATTTGTCCACAGTGATATTCCTCTTCGATTACTGTTTCTCTCATCCCGTTTCTCCCTTCCATCACTCCAATATTATTTGATTCCATAGTTTTCCCAATTTCACCTTATTCTTATCTAATCATCCTTTTTGCCTTTCATTTCATATTTTTTGCTTCCTCTTCCTCACATCACTTCTGATACTTTTTCTTGGATTTTAATCTTTTTCTCAGATTTTTTCAAATATTAAAAAAAAACTATTCATTTCAATTTTCCTTCATCCACTTCCATTGCTTTCATCTGATTCCTGTCTTGCCTCTCTCTTCCTCAGCTTCATACTCATTCTCCTTCCTTATGTTGTGTTCATTACTTATATTCCATCTTATCATTCAATGTCTTACTTTATTCACCTTTTTTATCCTTGTTCTTCACCTTATTCAACTCATTTTTCACTCCATTTTCTCCTTCTGAAACTCCTGCAGCACCTCATCCACCCTCTTACTTTTCATTCTTCTTTGCTCCTCCCTCTACTTACTCTCTCCTATCTTATCATTCATACCCTCTCCTTCTATTGATCTTCTATATGATTTTAGAATTTCTATACGATTTATATAGATTCTATTGATCTTCTATTGATCTTTGGACTATATACGGCGAGGTAGAACTACCCTTGGGTCTCCTCACCATTAAAAGCCATACGCTAATAATAATAATATATTGAACCTACCTATCTCCTAATTTTTCAACTTCTATTCATGCCTTTTCCTTATCCATCACTTTCTCCTCGACACTTAGTTACTCCTCATTCCATCTTTTTCCTCTCCATTATCCTCTTTCTCATCCTCTCACTCATTCTCATCCTCTTCCTCTACTCATCCCTTTACCACTTTGATATCGCACTTTTCCATTCTATAGCTCTCATTCTCACTCTCTCCATGATGACTTGGCTCGGTGACCTAGAGATCGATCAAACCGAAGAACGTAGAATCTGACCAAAACCCCTTGGCAGAGCTTTATTGCATTCGGATGGTGTGCAATGTGAAAAAACACCCGTCCACGTGGCTAATTATTAGGTAGCATGGAATTAATATTAATATATAGAATATTAACTAGCATGCAAAGAGCATAAATAAAAAACCAAATAAAAATAATTTAATGTATTCAGGAAATAAGAGTTACCAGGCGCATGAATACCTAATAAAATTTGCATGCACCAATAGTAAAACGGCAGTTAATAGGCGGCAACTGTAGGCCAATTCAAATATTTATATATATTTATATAAATGTACTAGATTTTGTGTAAAAATTTGTGTAATCTATGTTATCAATATGGCTCGAATGCAAAGAAATTATTAATCATATAATCTAAGCAATATTTTGGCATTTTTTGTAAGATCTATTTGAATTTAATGGCGGAGGATTGGGATATTTAAATTTTATGCTAATTTGAAAGTCGGAAAGAGGATCTGTAAAACTTGAGAAGGAAGAACCAGCACTCGCCAGCCAGATGCCACCATAAGAGGACCCCAAATATTTTAGAGCGAAGTACCTTATTAATAATTTTGTAAAAATTAAAGTTAAAGTAAATTATTAAATTTCTTAAAAGACTTCGTGATGCTATTGTGAAGCAGAAGTCATTTTTCATTTTAATTAAATTTATAACCCCCTGGAGGAGACGATTCCGGCTACCATATTCCCGGACCGCATGGAGTTGGATCGACATCGGCGGCTTACAAGAAGATTTTCGACACGTGAGTGATTAAATTTGAATTTAGTGATGGGCGCCCTAGTGCTTCGAAATAATCTGATGATCAAAGCTAGCTCGCCGAAAGGGTTATTATAAATTGAGAAATTAATAAGAGTAATACTTGCGCAAGTAAAAATTAGTATTAAAGGTATTTAATTGAAAGAAAAATATAGATCAATATTTTAGAAATTTCTATTTAATCAAAGAAGTACGAAATCTAGGCTATCAAACGTATGCATACAATATTTAATTTTTTGCAATACAATTTGCGATAATTTATCATAGTTCTAATTCACTAGATGAATGGCTCTACCTATTCCGTCAGGTGCCGAATCTTGCACCCTGAGATAAAAATATATATTCGATACAAAAATCTACTAAATACTAGAGATTTTAATATATATATATTTGGATTATTAGTGGCTAATTTATCAAGCTGATCTTAGAGCACATATTTTTGATTGAATTATCCAAGTCGACAAGTATTAGCAAGTACATGTCGCAGCTACATGCAAAAGAATGCATATGATTTCAAGATAAAGGCACATGGTAATGATTCGTGCCACAAATCTAGAATATAAAGTTTAGCCTGTGATATTTTTATTGATTTCAAATATTGTTCTATTTTTATATTATATTTTTTATCGCTCTATATATATATATTTTTGCCTCGATTGATCTTTGCATTATTTATGTAATATATGTATGAATTCATGGTGTGCAATTTATTTTTTATTCCTCAACTCTATAGTATAAGTATCATTTATATATATATTTATTATTTATTGAATTACAAGAGTTATAGGAGAAGCCCATATCTAGGCCTATCAAGATTTTTTAAGACTGAATACTATTAGAAAACCACGACCTAATTATATTAAATCTCATGCTTTACCGACTGATGCCAAGCAGGAGGCTAATCGTTATTTTAGTATAAAGAATAACGTGACACAAAGACATGTCGCCCAACGTGATAGGCCACGGATACGACACAAAGACATGTCGTACCAACGTGGGACTGATGATGAGAGCCAAGCTCATTGAATAATTATTTGAAATTAAGTCAATAACCATATTGAAAATTATAGATAACTTATACGAGTTGTGAGGAAAACTGGCGAAGGAAATTTGTATTACTTTTTGGGGAATCAATAGCTTTAAATAAAGAGAAATTATATGTTTTAAAGAAAATTTTTTATTATTGTTATTGTAAAAAAGAAAATATATTTTATAGAGAGAGCTATTATATTTTATAGGCCTAAACTGCTAGTCAGAAATCAATGAATAGTATTATTATATTATAAGAGCTTAAGTAATAAATAGGTTACCTGGCTTGTAATGTCCATAGGCCTATCCTCATTTGTGTCCTTATTAATGCCTTGTTGGCCAAAACTTTCACTTTTTTAACAAACACTTGACACTTAATCCATTTTTAAAATATGAGTCTCTTTTCGTCCACGCAAAGTAAGGTAGCAGACACACTGCAGACGGCGATAGTAGCGGAGATCGACGCTGAGGGGGGCGCGATGGAGTCCAACGCCCAGATATCTTCAATCACCGCCAAGAATCCTGTGAACAGTAATAAACCGTTAAATGTCTCCCAAGAAGCAATAAGAGGGTTATAGTAGAGGGGATGATCAAGTCATTTTCTAATAGTTTAGAAAAAACAATGACCACAGTAATGAAGAACTTAAAGGCGGAAATGAAGGAAATGCGGGAATCACTGAAGGATACATCGGTAAGAATGGGTAAGGAGACTGCGGAAAGAATAGATAACCTACCAGCACAAAACACTTCACAAATTCATGAAATAGCTACAAACAGGAACAATAGTCAACTTATTTCCATAAATAAACAACAGAATAGTAAATCTACACAAATAGCTCACCTAAATTCTGATATAAATCAAAACAAGTACAACTTAATTCATTGGAGACAGCCGTTGGAGAACAGCAATTATTTTCATCTGAATTAAATGCCGAAGTAGTAGATAATGAAACAGAAGCTTCTAGTCATTGGAAACAGGCCCAAGAGAAGTTGGTACAACTTGAAAGTCAAATACATCAATTTCCGCACGAGAATATAGAGCCTATTCCCATAGCAACGTTTGATTCACTACACAGTTTCAATGAATTAGGCCGTTTTGACAATACAGACCGCTATCTCCAACCTAAAGAATTTATAGATCAGATAAAACTAGTTCAATCATTAACACCCACCTCTTGGAATTTTTGGCGTCTTCGTTTGACTAGTTTATTGATTGGCGAACCCCTGATGTTCTTTCGGAGTAGAGTCCATGAATTTACATCATTGGATGAGTTTGTAGCTGTCTTCCTGGAACAGTATTGGAGCAGAAGTAAACAGTTGGACGTGCTAGCGGACATTATATCATGCGATTTCAACCCTAACTTAGACGGTGCATGTACCACTTTCGTCACTGCCCTACAGTTTAAAAATTCTCAATTGAGCGAGCCCATTAACGAATCGGCATTAGCAAGTATTATTTTAAAGAAGCTACCGTATCAAGTTAGAATGGCACTCGCCACACAACCCATTACTGATTGCAAGCAGCTGATAAATCATTTATATGGCATACAGTCTGTGATGGCAATATCAAACCACCGTTCAGACCAGAGATACGCACCAAATCAACATAACTCAAAATTTAATCAGTATAACAGCCAAAATTATGAACCAGTACCATATGATTGCTCACGATCTACCCCTCAATTTAAACGCCGCTATAATCATAATCAAAATAACAGCTGGAATAATAGAAGTTTTCAGAATCGTCAAACAAACCATTATCCACAGCAAACCTATGAAAGAAATTATTATTATGGCCATGATCGATTAAACTCAAATAATAATCACACACAGAACAATTACAACAGAAATTATAAACCGCCACCTCAACAAGTAAGTACAAATTATACATTAGCACATGCAATAGGATTGAATCAACAAAAAACCCAGAACCCAGCACCCAACGACCCGCCACCAGATATACAGAAAACTACAGCTAATAAACCAGGACTATATGATACCCCCGATATAACAAGCACAAGCTCAAATGAAACAAACCAAGAAAAGCAGGATATTTCAACCTCATACACCACCTTTAGAAATGATTTACCGAAAATATTATTAGAAGAACCAAAGCCAATACAAGACAGCCTACCACAAAAAACCGCCGCCCAACATGCAATTAAAGCCAACCGCAAGCATCAGCCTCTACTAAGTTTCCTGTTTCCCACCGAAGACCAATCACCGCCGAGAACACAAACAGTCGACAGGAGGAGACCAACACCGCACCAGCGCATCATTCGACCCCACCAAGACACCCCAAGGAACCCAGGATAGAGGACCAAGAGGATGACACCAGGGAGGACGGACTGCAGGACCGGAGGAGCGCCCACCGCAAGGCCCGGAGACGGAGGCGCCCGAGGACACCCGACCGGCATCAGGACGAGGAGAACGGACTACATGATAAAAAGAACATGCATCATAAGGCCCGGAGGCGGAAGAAGCGACGAAGGAGGAACCGCGCGCGCGCATACCGGCCGCATGCACGGTTCAAACGCCCGAAGAGGACACCGGACCGGCACCGAGGAAGACAGGAAGCCGACAACCTGCATCCGCGGCACATTCGTTTTAAGGAAGATGATCAACGATGTGACCGGAATAATAGGCCAAAGGAATATGACAGAAACAGAACTGATAGGAATACTATTATGGATTCATGCCGGGAAAATAATGGAGTGGACTACTTATTGAGACTAATGAAGAATGGAAAGTGGCTAATAAGATTAGAAGAATTAAAAAATTATATTAATAAAATGGAAGTACCTGACTATTATATGATAAGAGGTTATACTATTGAAGAGAAAATAAATGTTTTGTTATGGTGTTTAATGTTGGTAATGGCTGTGATATTAATAAAAGACTGTGTTGTAGATATGATGGAAAATATTATATTGTTATTATTAAAAGAATCTAGTATTGATGAGTGGAAAGTTAATATTATAAAAATGTTTATTGTTGCAAGCCTAATGAGTTATAATGAGCCGAAATCAAGAGTATTAGATGAAAATAAGAGGAAAGGTGAATTAAATTTTACAGGATGATGGGAAAAAGAATGGATTAAAAGAAATTACCATTAAGGAAGCTAGGATTTGTTTAGAAAAGTATACCAGATACAAGGGCTTTAAATTCATGATGATAAATTATCAATTAGGACAGCCTCACAAATCAACAGCAGATAACCTCACCAGCCTACAACATCTACAAACAGAATGCAAGAAGATGCAAGTAAGCCACGAAATTTCTACATACCATATCGTCAGAATTTGAAATAAATATGATAAGAAATCAAGGAAAACATTATTATCAAACCGATTACTAACCTTCCTTAATAATTTTAATCTTGGTATAGGACCGCGTGGCAACAATCCAATGTTTTAATTCCTTCCAACCGTTAGAAGCCTGCAATAAGAAAAAGAACAATTTTTAAATATGTAATTAAATCATATACATCAGATAAAAAAGGACACAAGCGGGGATAATAAAATTAAAATTTGTTAATTACCTTTTTAAGAGAAAAAATTGAGCAGTTAGGTTAGTTATGAAAGTCGATAGCAAATTCTGATGTAACATGTAGCACTATGAATTGTAGAACAGCGACCAGCTGACCAAAGCCACCCAAATCAAATGAATGTAATGTCTGTTGAACATATGTTTATAAAAAGAAGTACTGTACCCAAAGAGTTATTTATTATTGTTATTTATTATATTTATTAATGTCGATATATTATTTATATGTTTTTATATTTATTACTTTTAATTATGCCACGTTTGTTACCTGAAAAGACTTAAAGTGAATACCAGTTACCAAAACCAAAGAGCCATTAGCAAAAGAAAGTATTGTACCTGATGTATAGAAAATTATTTATATTAAGACCTAAGAAATACTATAAGATATAAGCCCAGAAGTTTATGAATCGAAATTATTGTCTAAAAGGAATCATTATGAGAATTATGAAATGTGTGTAGTTAAGTTGGCGGCCCTGCAAGCGGCGAATTTAAAAATTACTGTGTTGTAAATGTTGTCAGGAGGAGTGCGTTTAGAAGTTTATATTTATGATATTTTTATGTGTGTTGAGGAGGAGAATTTGTTATTGTTTTTGATAAAGGTATAAAGGAGATGCAGCAAATATGTCTGCGAAATGTGATAGAAGTAGGAGAGTATAATTTATAAATAAAGTATAGTGTATATCAATATATTGAAGGGTGGGTTTTCATTAAAAACATTGTGATTCTCAAATATTTTGAATTCAAACCCAGGGGCGCGTGTAACATATTAAATCTGGGTAGATGAAAAGCCCTAACAGAAATAGTAATAGGTCTAAAAATAAAGTAATTGGCTAATATCGCCAAGCAGATAATAAACAAGATTAGATAGCATCAGCTTGTTCTGGCTAAATGGTACAAGAACTTAAAAAGGATTTGAAGGAAGTTTACTACTCATAAATAGATTATTTATAAAATATTTGAAGATTGAGGTTATATAGATGTATTCACGGATCGGTGACCTAGAGATCGATCAAACCGAAGAACGTAGAATCTGACCAAAACCCCTTGGCAGAGCTTTATTGCATTCGGATGGTGTGCAATGTGAAAAAACACCCGTCCACGTGGCTAATTATTAGGTAGCATGGAATTAATATTAATATATAGAATATTAACTAGCATGCAAAGAGCATAAATAAAAAACCAAATAAAAATAATTTAATGTATTCAGGAAATAAGAGTTACCAGGCGCATGAATACCTAATAAAATTTGCATGCACCAATAGTAAAACGGCAGTTAATAGGCGGCAACTGTAGGCCAATTCAAAAATATTTATATATATTTATATAAATGTACTAGATTTTGTGTAAAAATTTGTGTAATCTATGTTATCAATATGGCTCGAATGCAAAGAAATTATTAATCATATAATCTAAGCAATATTTTGGCATTTTTTGTAAGATCTATTTGAATTTAATGGCGGAGGATTGGGATATTAAATTTTATGCTAATTTGAAAGTCGGAAAGAGGATCTGTAAAACTTGAGAAGGAAGAACCAGCACTCGCCAGCCAGATGCCACCATAAGAGGACCCCAAATATTTTAGAGCGAAGTACCTTATTAATAATTTTGTAAAAATTAAAGTTAAAGTAAATTATTAAATTTCTTAAAAGACTTCGTGATGCTATTGTGAAGCAGAAGTCATTTTTCATTTTAATTAAATTTATAACCCCCTGGAGGAGACGATTCCGGCTACCATATTCCCGGACCGCATGGAGTTGGATCGACATCGGCGGCTTACAAGAAGATTTTCGACACGTGAGTGATTAAATTTGAATTTAGTGATGGGCGCCCTAGTGCTTCGAAATAATCTGATGATCAAAGCTAGCTCGCCGAAAGGGTTATTATAAATTGAGAAATTAATAAGAGTAATACTTGCGCAAGTAAAAATTAGTATTAAAGGTATTTAATTGAAAGAAAAATATAGATCAATATTTTAGAAATTTCTATTTAATCAAAGAAGTACGAAATCTAGGCTATCAAACGTATGCATACAATATTTAATTTTTTGCAATACAATTTGCGATAATTTATCATAGTTCTAATTCACTAGATGAATGGCTCTACCTATTCCGTCAGGTGCCGAATCTTGCACCCTGAGATAAAAATATATATTCGATACAAATAAATCTACTAAATACTAGAGATTTTAATATATATATATATTTGGATTATTAGTGGCTAATTTATCAAGCTGATCTTAGAGCACATATTTTTGATTGAATTATCCAAGTCGACAAGTATTAGCAAGTACATGTCGCAGCTACATGCAAAAGAATGCATATGATTTCAAGATAAAGGCACATGGTAATGATTCGTGCCACAAATCTAGAATATAAAGTTTAGCCTGTGATATTTTATTGATTTCAAATATTGTTCTATTTTTATATTATATTTTTTATCGCTCTATATATATTTTTGCCTCGATTGATCTTTGCATTATTTATGTAATATATGTGTGAAATTTTCATGGTGTGCAATTTATTTTTTATTCCTCAACTCTATAGTATAAGTATCATATATATATATATTTATTATTTATTGAATTACAAGAGTTATAGGAGAAGCCCATATCTGAGCCTATCAAGATTTTTTAAGACTGAATACTATTAGAAAACCACGACCTAATTATATTAAATCTCATGCTTTACCGACTGATGCCAAGCAGGAGGCTAATCGTTGTTTAAATATAAAGAATAACGTGACACGGTACACGATGGTTCGACCGAACAGAGGCACACCGAGGAATGAGGTCAATGCTCCGAAGCCAGGGCCAGCTATTTCTGGATCACTGTCTGAAGAGACCCTCCGAATTATTCGACAGCAAATCGAAGAGTCTGTCCATTGTGCTGTATCAATGGCAGTGAAGTCTATCTTTGAGGAACTTCAGGCATTGAAGGAGGAGAACAAACAGCTGCACGATAGAATTCGTGAGCTAGAGGTGTCTTGTCACCTGAAGGTCGACGACCTCGAGCAATATGGGCGCCGACATTCCATACGTATTTTTGGGATCCCGGAGAGCGACAAAGAAGACACGGACCTGCTGGCGCTCGATGTCTTCAACAAGAAGCTGAACGTGCCCGTGACTCTGGCGGATGTAAACCGCTCGCATCGCGTTGGAAGGCGTCAACCACCTCAACAAGGGCAAGCTAAACCAAGGACCGACCCATCATAGTACGACTCTGCAGCTACCGGACCAGAAAGATGATCTTCGACGCTAAGAGGAAGCTGAAGGGTTCCGGCGTCACCATTCGCGAGGATCTGACTGCGGAGCGTCTCAAGATCCTCAACGCTGCGGCCGACCGTCATGGGCATAGGAATGTCTGGTCATCGGACGGGAGGATCAAGATCTCTATCGGCGAGGGAGGATCCAAGAGGGTCCACACAGTCGAGAGGATGACCGACCTTCAAAAAATAAAGGTAAATTAAATCATTTCAGGATTCGATGACTAAGGTGCCCTTCACTACAATAATAGGAAATTCGTATTAATACATTTCACAGTAGATATACCTTGGCATTTTTCATGAGCTGGCTTTCTGTTCTATAAATGAATCTTTTCACTGCTATTTATGATTATACATGAGGCAATCATTTCAAACTAAGGAGATCCACATTTGTTAATACTGATTAATAATTTATCTTGATATTAATTCCCAAAACTACGTTCAATGCATCAACTACTATACTCCAGAGGGTACTTAGAGAATCATTATCTCTATTCTTACTAATAATTATTACATCTCTTACCAAAATTATTTCCATAATTAATCATTTCTAAATGCTGAATTTCAAATAAATTGGATGATTAACATACGTTATAGATATGGATGTAATCTATAGGTAAAGATAGTAATCTCTTCTATATAATGATATCTTCTACTGTTGCCACAGCTTGAACAATAGAAGCTAATGTGTGAAGAATTATTGATAGAACAGAGGGGTGGGTAGTCTGTTCATATGCTTATATAGGGGCTGTGTTCATTTAACGTTATCTTAGACATTCATCACTAAACTATTACAGTTCTCAATTACTACTTTTATCGTTATTGCAACTCCCAATAGTTAATTATACTTCTAATACTATATAATATTTTTCATACTTCACCGTTCAATACTATTAAAACTCATCTAAAATAATCTAGCACTTTCTCCATCGTCTCCTCTACTCCTTATTTTTCTTTCTCGTTTCTCTTCTTGATCTTATATTTATAATGATTACTTGAATATTGTTGTTTGCGATGATGATTATTATTCTTTTCTATTCTTCTTCTTCTTCTTTTTTCTTCTTCTTCTTCTTCTCTTCTTCTTCTTCTTCTTTTCTTCTTCTTTTCTTCTTCTTCCTCTTCTTCTTCTTCTTCTTCTTCCTCTTCTTTTCTTCCCTATTATTATCATTATTTTCCCTGTGATTTTTCCACTAGCTATCCAGCATGTTCAAATGTTTATTTTCTTTCTATATCTATTTATCTTTCTACCTTTTCTCTTTCTATCTGATTACCTTCTACTAATATCCATATATTATATTATAATATCCATATATTTATCCATATAATATTCGATTCTTTCCCACATTAAATCATACTATTCCTCTTCAATTTTATGCGAATATTATTCATTATCAGTTGTATTATGTATCTTTCCTCTATTGATAACCTTCTTCAAAGATTTTTCGTTTTTCTGCTGGCTTCTTCTTCTCTTTTTCAGTTTTTACTGGATCCCATTTCGCTCTATCTCCACCATGAACACGATCTTCCACTACTGGATTTCATCTCTCTCTATCTCCACTTGGACTCGATTTTCCACCACTGGATTCCATCTCTCTCTGTCTCCACTTGGACTCGATCTTCCACTACTGGATTCCTTCTCGCTCTACCTCCACTTGGACCCGATTCTTCCACTACTGGATACCTACTCGCTCTATCTCCACTTGGACCAGATCTCCCACTACCAGTTCTTCCTCAATCTTCATCTTATTCACCATTAGGATTATTCATCACCGAAACTCCACACATCTACATCTTATTGTGTTTAGTGAATTTTTGAACTAGTGCTTTAAATAGTGAAGGGAGCCGAACTGTCAAGGCATACTGAATGCACTCGAATCAAGAGACTTTTTCATTTAGGTTAAGTTTTATCAGTTTCATCCCCATTTCCCCGTCATGTGTCGTTCTGAGGTCGGTTCACGATTGGTCTGCTGCTTCCATGATGCCTCTCACTGACACGTCAGCTCGCTCGCCCTCAAGTAGGTATGATTATTTCAATAATAGTAATAATGACGCAGGTATGTTTCTAGCAAATAAGCTCCACTCTTTCAAAAAACTTTTCAAGGCTGCTCACCTTAACGTACAATCCCTCAGTTGCCACATTGATGAACTCAGAGCAATCTTCCGTTTTCAGGACTTCAATATAATCGGAATTTCCGAATCATTTTTGAAGCCTAGTATTTCATCAAATTTTGTTGCATTGCCTGGATATAATCTTTTCCGGAATGATAGATTAAATAAAGCTTGTGGGGGTGTAGCAATTTATGTGAAAGATGGTATCAAAACAAAAGTTTTAATCACATCTAAACAAGAGTATTGTTCCAGACCAGAGTTTATGCTACTTGAATTATCCTTATCTAGTACTGATAAATTACTCGTTGGTATCTGTTATCGCCCACCAAAAATAGGTCATTTCACAGATTTCGAAAATGCCTTGCTTTCTCTTATGCCTTGTTATAACCGTATACTAGTTATGGGGGATATGAACACCGACTTGAACATGACGAATCGTAACTTTGACTACTTTCAACTGACTACAATTTTCCAATGCCTAAACATGACTATTTTACCCCTCGATCCAACTCATCATACTAATGAATCAGACACACTCATTGACCTTCTCATTGTTAGTGATCCCAATGAGGTTGTTCAAGCAGGCCAAATCTCAGTCCCAGCTATTTCTAGACATGATTTGATCTACTGTGTACTTTCCATAAGATACCAAGCCAGAACAGAAAATTATCACTTATAGAGACTTCAAAAACTTTGATGAAGCCGCCTTCCTGACTGATGTGGCTCAGACTCCATGGCATCAAATTGAAGCATTACCTCAGTTGATGACATGGTCAAGACTTTCGAGAATTGGACTTTGACTTTGTATGACAAACATGCACCTTATGTGACAAGGAGGATTAATAGAAAACGACGAGTACCGTGGATGACTGAAGACATACTTAAGATGATGGGACGTAGAGACAAAGCACATAGAAAATTTAAAAAGACATTTGACTTGGACAGTTTGATAGAGTATAGGAGCCTTAGAAATAGGGTTAAACAGGAATTACGGAACTCAAAGATTAGGTACTTGAATTCGTTTATGACAAACAATAGACAAGACTCTAAATCACTTTGGCAGGGAATAAAAGAATTCGGGCTTGGCAAACAGAAATCGAATCCACAAATTGACTTACCATTGAATAATATAAATGACCATTTCGTTTCACACTCTAACCAACGCGACGAAGTTGTCATTGCTAATCATATAGATGATCTTGAAGAGCAGGTTACAAACTTAGATTTACCAATCACTGATCAATTCATTTCCATCCAATCTCAGAAGAAGACACTTTCAGAGCAATTCAACGTATTCATAGTAATGCTACGGGTGTAGACAAAATTCCTATTAAATTTATCAAGAAGATGTTATTTGCTGTTTTACCAACCATTACATACATTTTCAACAAGTCACTTGAAGAAGGCATTTTCCCTGAAAACTGGAAGTTTGCTCTGGTTCGCCCTCTAAATAAAGTTCCATCACCCAATAAAGTTGAGGATTTTAGACCAATCAGTATTTTACCTGCATTGTCCAAAGTGCTAGAAAGACTCATTCATGCTCAAGTTGTAAAATTTCTAGACAACAATAGTAAGCTTCATAACTTTCAATCAGGCTTTAGAAAATTCCATTCAACTGAGACAGCTCTGCTTCGTGTCACTGATGATATAAGGTTAGCTATGGACCAAAGAAAATGCACCATCCTCACCCTATTTGATTTTTCTAAAGCATTCGATACTGTTGATCATACAGTCCTTCTGAATAAGTTGGCTATTCTTGGTTTCAGTCACAACTCGTTAGTTTGGTTTAAATCCTATCTATTAGGTAGGAAACAATGTGTATCTGTCGGTGACAAAAAGTCAACTTGGAAAAACGTTATGCATGGAGTACCACAAGGTTCAATTTTAGGCCCTCTCCTCTTCACTTTGTATGCTAATGACCTTTCTTCCATTATCAAATTCTCCAGTTTCCATACTTATGCAGACGACCTTCAAATCTATTTAAGCTGTCCCATAACAAAAATTAATGAAACAGTTGGAATAATGAATCAGGATATCAATTCGATAGTGGAATGGACAAAGAAAAATGGCCTTAAGCTTAATCCCATCAAAACACAACCCATTATAATTGGATATTCTCGTCTTATAAACAATATTGACCTTGAATCGATTCACAAAATTAGTGTAGACGGTAATGACATTCCTTACTGTAGCTCAGTTAAAAATTTAGGCATTATTATGAATAATACTCTTGACTGGTCAGAACAAGTGAACAAAACTTGTAAAAAGGTATTCTCAGCCATGCATGCATTGAAGAAAATGCACGATATCCTCCCTAGAAACATTAAATTATTATTGGTTCAATCTCTCATCTTCCCACATTTAATGTATTGTAATTCTGTTCTTAACGATATGCAAGTCACTCTGAATGATAAACTACAGCGTTGCCAAAATTATTGTCTACGTTTCGTCTACTCTCTCCAACGCCATGATCATATCACCCCAGCCCACATTGCTAGTTCAACATTGAAGCTTCCCGATCAGAGGCTTTTTCGAATAGTCAAGCTTGTTAGAGATATCTTGAAATACGGTAATCCGAACTATTTTAAAGATGATTTCAATTTGTCTCTGAAGGTAGGAGGATAGATGCTTCACATACTAGAACCGGAGAAAGTACTTTAAGGATACCCAATCATCGAACTACTATTTTCACAAAATCCTTCTTAGTCAGTGCCTGTCGTGCATGGAATACACTTCCTGTTTCTATCAGGTCTATCGAGAGCCGAGCGAGCTTCAACCTGACTTTAAAAAAACATATTTTGGAACAAATGACTGAAACTGTCCGGCCCTAGAACGATCACATGACAACCATCCCTCACCCATTCCACCAATATAAACCTTTAAACCATGTTATAGAACGAATTGTATATATATATATATATTATATAAACTCATGTTATTTCAATTATCCACTGCATACTGCTGTATATTACTGAAATTTGATAACCCTGATCTACTTTCAGCCTACTTCATTTTATTAATCAATTATTTGATCTTATCTACCTATATAATTATTTTACTTTATCAATTTTCTGTTTTTTTTCTCTTCAATATTCATATTGATTAAAACTTTTACAATATTTCCATTAATAAATAAATCCTTAGTTTAAATAACGAAATTAACGTTTGGTAGAGAGTTAGTGGGGAGGATATTTTATTATTCTTCCAAAGAATGGACATTGATATGTCCAAAGCTCCGCCAATTTATGTAGATGCATAACAATATGATTATTATCTATAGTTATTATATTACAAATTGCTTTTTCATATCATATACAGTTCTGTAGTTACTTTCCTAGTCTATATTATGTAAATTCATCTATAATTTTGCTGTATTGTAAGCTATTGTATATAAGTGTATAAGCCAGTATATATTGTAATCTACATAAATAAAGTACTCAATCAATCAATCAATCAATCAATCAATCTCATCATTCATACCCTCTCCTTCTATTGATCTTCTATACGATTTTAGAATTTCTATACGATTTATATAGATTCTATTGATCTTCTATTGATCTTTGGACTATATACGGCGAGGTAGAACTACCCTTGGGTCTCCCCACCATTAAAAGCCATACGCTAATAATAATAATATATTGATCTTCTCCTACTATCTCCTAATTTTTCAACTTCTATTCATGCCTTTTCCTTATCCATCACTTTCTCCTCGACACTTTGTTACTTACTCCTCATTCCATCTTTTTCCTCTCCATTATCCTCTTTCTCATCCTCTCACTCATTCTCATCCTCTTCCTCTACTCATCCCTTTACCACTTTGATATCGCACTTTTCCATTCTATAGCTCTCATTCTCACTCTCTCCATGATGACTTGGCTCGCTTCAACCCATTCCAGCATCCATCTGGCATAGATGCCTCGAGCACACATCTTCGGCAAACATGACGCTGCACTTGCCGTGTGCCAACTCCAGTGAGATTCACTTCAATATGTCAGCATTGTATGAATGGGAAGCATTGATGTTGGATACATCCGGAAAACTGACACTTCAAAGTGAATCTCACTGTAGTAACTCCACATATCTTGCCATTTCCCCTCCCATCTAGTCCCCCCCCCCACTACCATCCATTCAGTCATGCTTCTTTCGTTGAGTAAGCTATTTAGTAACTCGCTGGCTCAACTCGCTAAGTGAATTTCCAAACAAAATAATTTCCGATTCGGCGCCCCAAAAGCAGTAATTGCCAGCGTTTGATAGACAGCCTCCACCAGCGCATGCGCGGCTCGCCTCCAGCCCCCGAGGCCTCGATAAGTTGCAACTTTCAACTTCAAGTCTCACGACGACGACTTCAAATTCGATACGCTAATTTACGAGCCAGCAAAGTTTCCTGCATCCAGCTGACAGGCAACTTTAATTGATAAATGTAACTTATATATTAGTTAATCGTGAATTAGGGGACTGAGTTTTCGGTTTGGATATTCCGTTGAGCAAGCTGAGATCGGTTATAGCTTGGTAATCTTTCAGAGGCTGCGTAAATGGATATGCTATTCTGAAAGATGGTTGGATAAATATTTCAATATGCATGAATTAGCTCTCAATGATCATTGAATTGATAACAGAATAACAGAGTATAAAAAAGTATCAAAGGTTTTGGAAGTAATTTATGAAGGAGTGAAAAAATATGATGAACATGAAATTAGAAGTGAAGAATCACTCAACTATGTAAAGGTTTGGTTTTGCACGCAGTTATCATTTATTGCTTTGGAGGCTATTCAGAGCTATGAGAATAATGGTAACATGAGTTTTCAAAGTAAACAATGACTTTTGATTACTTATACACACATTAGAGAAGCATGGAATGCTTTCAATAATCCATAGTCAAACATGAGTTCTATACATTCGCTATTGATTTTACATGAGTGATGATTGATCTCTAAATCCAACTCAAACTTGAAACTTGAAATCAACTACATTAAAAACAAGCTTTTAATTCGGAACGAATTCTCACTAAATTCATGAAATCAACCGTAGACTTACATCATTATCAAATCGCTCTTGAAATGTGTATTATTTCCAAATGGTTTTATGATTTCACCACCTTTTATCATCAAGTTTTTCTGGGAAAGTAGGCTACATTATATCATCATTATCATCATCATCATCATCATCATCAGCATCATCATCATCGTAGTAAGCACTGGGAAGTAAGTAGTATAATAGAGAAACTAGAAGTTTGAAAGCATTATTTAAAATTAACAAGAAACTTTATAATCAGCATTAGAAGTCATTAGTGAGACTTGTAATAACACTGGTTGCAAGCAATGTAACAACTCTCCTATAAACTTATCTGAAATATATAGGAAATTACATTTGTTGCTTGGTGTATTTTTGAACTCATTATTTTTCCCTGAATCGCGCTTATTAAATCGAATTTGTGTGGCGAGAGGCGAGACCATTCAGCCTGGCCTGCTCTCCTGTTATCTTCTACGGTTCATTACGGCGTAATAGTTTTGTAGATTTTCCTGTGCGAAAATTTCAATTATACAGCTGCTAATGAAAAGTTGCGAGAAAAGCTAGCGAGAGAAAACACCAGGACGTGAATTTGGCGATCATTAGGTTTATCTAGGTTGCGGTCTTGGTCGTCAGCCGCATCCGAGAAAATTGGCAGAGTTTCTGTTGTTTCTGAATTGGGTAAATAATTCTGCATTCATTATGTCAATGTGTCAGAACTTCTATTAAGCATTTTCTGTGATTGTTCAATAAATTTATAATTCTATCCATAAATATATTGAAAAAATGGAAAAATTAACTCATTCACCAGATTAGAGAATTATTAGAGTGGAAACAATTTGTCAAAAATTTTCATAGACTAGAAAGACGAAAAAACTAAATTGGTATGGGATATGAAGTTTGGTGTTATTATAAAACAGTATATTTTGAATATTAATTCGTGTATTCGCAGTACGAATGTAAATACAGCTTAATAAACTGGTTAGAATTAATTAAAGATTAAAGAATTCCAAGGGAAGGAAAACAAACTTCGAATAAACTAAATCTCGCAACAATCTAAATAGATGACTTTCATTTTCAGTTAATTCAACAGTGTTATAGAAACACTTATGTCCCAGAATTGGGATAGGCTACTCTAATTTATATTGGAATTGAATACTCTAGCTGAATTTTCTCCAATCTGCTCCTTTCATGATGTCTTTTCGAGTATCAAATACTCTTCATGAGTATTCGAGTATCAAATAATAAATAATCGACTTTTTTCAACTCAATTTGATTAACATTCATTTCACAATCATTCCATTTATTCATTTACAATGCAAATGACACTAATGCAATAACATTATAGAAGATAAAATAATAAAATGAGCGCTGCTATCCAGAGATTGTCAGTTTGGTGTAAGGGTAAGCATTCCTGACTAGCAATTGGGAGGTACCGGGTTCGATTCCCGGGCTGGCAACTAATTTTTGGATAGTAGTTCTCATCGAATTTCCATCTAGCTGTTAACCCTGTTGTCAATGTCTGCAGTAGCAGAAGTCTTCGGGGTGATTTACAGCATTTATTTAGGATTTTCGTTGAATAATAATTAAAATAATAAGGTAGTCGTTGTGCTATTTTTCTTCCAAATTTATAGCTGACAAATGCATAATATTCTAAAAATTCAAATTAAATACAAACTTTCTCCTTCCTAGAATACTATTGTACATAGGAATACTTATCTATATATCCCATAGATCATATGCAGAAGAACATGAAAATGAAATTTTAATACTGATGACGTCATAAAGGATGAGACGTTGGAGAGTAACTGAAGGGGAATAAAATGGTTGCTATCTTATCGACTAGCTCGACGCCTCTCTATTCAACAGCCTCGAAATTTTATTTTCTAAGAACGAGATATGATTTGCTCTTCTCTCGCTCGAACTCGAAAATGATTACATAAAGAGACGAGAGAAGATGTAGAGAAATTCGTATCTCTCGAACAAGAAGACTTCTTCAGTAGGCGACTATCTTCTTATCTCCACCGCCCTTAAAAGCAGTCGGTGTTAAATTAGCTCGTCCATCTCAATTAACTCAGCCGAGAAGATTCTTCTGCCCCCACTCGCTGCTTGTTAACTGTCAGCTGCTAATAATTGGATGAACCCTCTATTGGCGCCAGATTCAAATTCCTGTTATCCCTTCCAAGTCAAGATGAATTTGGCATTACATAACAGTGGGGTCTGCCGATAAGCGATGTTTTCCTTGTGATTATTTGGGAATTTTGTTATACTCTTCTGAGGTATCTTTCTGAACTTCCTCGTCGTTGCAAAACTCTGGAAGAAAACTTTCAAAGATGATTCTCATAAAATTATTTTTGTAATCGAGCAATCTGCCCAATTAATTGGACAATCTGAAAAAGATCCTTGAAAGCTTCGAAGAATGTAATGAGCTCTACTGAACGAACAAATACTAGAGTAATGAGACCTTGTGTAGTATGGTAAGGAGAACATCAGTTTGTCTGTTCGCCTTCATTTGCGGTCTTCATAATTATGACTCATGAACCTAATTATGTGTAGTGTATTGCTGTTGTATATGTGCATAAGCTGAATAAATAAAACCAAAATATTCCTTTTTGTATATCACATCCAAAATCTATCCCGTTTCAGAAGAAATTATGATTGTAAACTTGTTAATTCCAGTTAAATATCAATATCGATCTCGCTTGAAAGCTTCTTTACAATAGATTGGAAAAGTTATTACAACCACAACTAGTATTTAAATCAGTCAATTGTGACAACTTCAAGTCGTGTTATATTCATATTGTACAATATGCAGGGGTTCCCACTCTTTTCAAAAACGCACACCCATGAACAGTTTTTGTATCAGAAGAAATTACGATTCTCAACTTGTTAATTCTAGTTGAATATCAATAGAATCAATCTCGTTCGAAAGGCAAAATAATTTTTGAACACCCTCTTCCCAAGAATTTCAATGACGCAGTCTGCTTCTTCAAACCTGAAATGTGAATAAAAATTTACAACGAAAATCAAAATATCCCTTTCATTACTGCAAATAATATGATAGTTACAAAATTCCCGCGAATTATTCAACTAACGAAATCTAAATCAAATAGATTGATTTCAATTTTAGAACCTCTATAATGGAAAAACATCCTGTAAAACGAGTGAGGAATTCTTCTAACTTCTCAAACTCCCTCTTCAAGAGAACCAACAGAATAATAAATACTTGTACTTTATTTTTTGCAAACTCCTTACTTCAGAAGTAGAAGTAAAAGCTAGTCCAGATTTGGCTTACCTTGAAAAACTTAGAAGTAAGTGCATTTTGTCTGTCCGCCATTACTTAATTGAACGTCGAAGCTAGCTATTTTATTTCGAATCTTTTGTTCTCTAATCCTGGGATACTGAACTCCAAAAACAATAGCCTTCTGTACTTCAGTACATTACTGTTCAGAAAGACCATCTTGCAGTGCGCTTCTAGTAGATACTGTGAAGTACATAGTGCAGTAAATACTGTCCAATAAATACAGTAAAATACATATCGCTGTAAATACTGTCACAAGCAGAGTAAAAAAATATTGTCTGTTATATTCTTTGTCCGAGGCCAAGTGAAAACTGCAGCAAGGAATCGTCATAATCCTTAAAAAGGTTCAAATCCTTTGGGAGGTAAGCTCATATTCCTTGCCTTACTTTTCTCGACTCTTACTTTTCACAATTAGCCGCCTGAAAAGTACCGCAGTAAATTTCTTCTTGGACTTTCTTCCACCCCATGGGTTTGAGATTGTTAGTGCGACATACTTCTATTCCACCAAAGATTCTTAACAACGATTAAAATCATAAAGATTATCAATGAGTAAATCTTGAATTATTTATTATCTCTATTGATGTTTTTCAAACTGATTTTAAATGTTCATTAATTATCTACTCCTTTCTATTTTTTCTACTTCTACTTCTTACTTCTTCTTTTGATATTTCTACTTCGATATTTCGAATTGCATTTTTGTTCATATAGTTAGTGAATAATTCGAGTAGGAAATCTTTATTGATATTTCTTTTTGATATCTTGAATTCGATCCCTCTTTTTTTACCTTATAATTCTCTCTTCGTTGATACTCAGTTTTCAATATATCTTTCCATTCACACGCGTCTAGACTTATGAAAATGACAAATCTCTCCATTCAAGCCAAAATGTCTGTTGTTCTAGGTTTCCACGGTTTCAATGTCTACAGTTTCTCAAGTTTAGGATGCCGACTGATCCGGGGAATTGAAAGGTAGGTCAACTTTATTTGTTTATCCATTGATCCACACATTTCATTCATATAGAAATATATAGCAATCAGCTTTAGTATTGAGTTGTGTTTGTTACTCCGCGTTTTCAAATGGCTCTATTTGTGGTGGAGCAACGAATATGAAATAATACACTATTAATGAAATACACAAAACATTCCGAACTTTGATTTCCTGTGATATGAGTCCGATTCTGTTACAACAGAAACGGTTCACGCTATGGCTTGCCATTGATGAAGTTTACAGCTGCTAAATGGACAGAAATTTCGAAACAAAAGGATAAAGGCTCTATCTGGAGAGCTTTGTGAGAGAGTTTACGTGAGTGATCATTCTATTAGAATATTGCATTTAGTCGGAGAGAGGAGAGAGAGAGAGAGAGAGAGAGAGAGAGAGAGAGAGAGAGAGTGAGAGAGAGAGAGAGAGAGAGTGAGAGAGAGAGAGAGAGAGAGTGAGAGAGAGAGAGAGTGAGAGTGAGAGATTGATTGATTGATTGATTGATTGATTGATTAGCTGCCTTTATTAAAAACCTAGGAGGGCGAAGTTAGGGCGCAGCCGGCCCTCTCTTACACTTAACCCTCCAATACAATTCTAAGTAAAACTAAAACACTATACAACAAAGATTATAAGATAAAATAAAACAATTTACAAAAAATAAAATTTTCAAATAGCGAATGAAAGAAAGAAAAAAAAACAAAATTTCTTTCTTATTTGAATCAGTGAAAATAATACAATGAGAAAAAAGAGAAAACTGAAAAGTGAAAACGGAAGAAACGTCAGTTCAAAATCCATAGATCATTTCGATAGAGGAAAAAAGAAGAAAGAGAGGAATAAATTAAAGAAGGAAGAAAGGACACACCACACACACACACACACCACAACACACACACACACACACACACACACTAACACACACGTTAAGACCTAGTGAACATTCCAGCCGAGTCCACCACCTCTGATCCACCGCAAGACAGCCGCACCGAACCGACGATGTCCCTCAACAAGCCTTAGCTCAGCAGGCAGAGAATTCCACAAAACTACAGGCTGTCACAAGGAACGACTTGTTGTACATAACAGTCCTATGTGTTGGGACAGCCAGCAGATGGGATCCATGCCGCGTTCCTCCACGACCAAAGTCACCCAAGTAGCGGTACTCTACTGCCAGATACTAGGGGTTTTAGTTTTCAATATCTTATAGAGGAAGCACAAAGCATGATGTGATCTACTCTCACGCAGCTTCATAAGTTCAAGTCTGTTAAAGTATTCAGTTACATGGTCGTCACGTCTCAGGTTAAAGATAAAGCGAACACAGTAATTATGTGCACGCTGCATCCTCTGCAGAAGTTGAACTGTCATGTCAAGAGTCACAATGTCACAGTAGTTGAAGATCGGGAAGATCAGTGTCTTGACCAACATAACCTTCGTGAAAAGGGAATGAAGTCAGAGATCCTCTTCAATGTCATAATCCCCCCAATGACCCTGTTACAAGTCTGAGTCACGTGGCTGGTCCAATCAAGAGTCCTTGTCATTGTAAGTCCTAGATTTTTCACGTCAGAACTGTATTGCAATTGTATGTTATTCAATTTTATAAATGGTCCGTTAGTTATGTCAAGTGTGTTTAAAAGTCTTGAGTAACCTATTACTATTGATTTTGATTTAGTTTCATTAATTTTCAGTCCATTATTCTCAGTCCATCGTACCAAACGAGTCAAGTCAGCATTGACTTCATCAACTGTGACGTCGAAGTCATTTTTCTTGCAGTGCCGGTATACTTGCAAGTCGTCGGCATACAGGTGATGTCTGGTCGTGAGTAGAGTGCTTGTCACGTCATTTATGTAGATGCTGAACAGCAGAGGACCCAATACCGAACCCTGAGGAACTCCTCTGTTCACTTCACGCCACCGTGAAGAGGCATCCCCAACTCTCACACACTGACACCGACCCTGAAGATAGGACCTCACCCATGCCACAGTGGAGTTGGAAAAACCTAAGTTTCTGAGTTTATAGAGTAAAGTGGGATGGAAAATGCTATCGAATGCCTTACTAAAATCTATTAGGACTAGAACTGTTAGCTCTCTACCATCCATAGCCCTACGAATGTCATCAGTGACTCTCAGGAGTGCAGAGGTGGTGCTATGACCACTACGGAACCCCGATTGAAAGTCACCAATCAATCCAGAACCATGGATAAATGAGCTTAATTGGGAGTGAACGATAATTTCCAGAACCTTGGACAAAACCGACAATAAGCTTATAGGCCTGTAATCGGATGGAGAGAGAGGGTTAGGGATCTTGTTCAAGGGAATCACTATAGATAGCTTCCAGTCATTAGGAAAAACGGACGTTAAAAGTGAGGTATTGATCAAATGGGTGAGAAATGGGAGGATAAAAGGAAGGATAATTTTGATGAACTTAATCGGGATACCGTCTGCACCAACAGCATTACTCTTCACTCGATGAACAGCCAAGAAGACCTCTTGCTCCGTGACATTGGAGAAGTAGAAGTCCTCATTGGGATGAAAATCCCAATGAGAGAGAGAGAGAGAGAGAGAGAGAGAGAGAGAGTAATCAAACGATGAAGAGAGAGTTTTTGTGAGAAAGTATATACTGTATTTATATATAGAGAGAGAGGTAGTGAGAGAAAAAGGAGAGAGAGAGACAGAGAGAGAGAGAGAGAGAGTGTGTGAGAGATCGCGTGAAGAAGGGCCGGATTTTATTAACTCTCTCATAACCAACTGCAATATAAATCTGATGGAATAGTTCAGCATGAATATAGATTGTTCCATGAAGGTCGAACAATCTTGTAGAAAACACTAGATGGATTGTATACATTCATAGAATTCAGTTATCTGAATATATTAGGCTAGCTTCACACACATTCGGTTTCATTCGGTTCGGTTCGGTTCGTTGCCGAAAACGAATGAGGCATTCATACCTATCAGGTTTTGATTCGTACGGTTCTAATTAGGTATTTTCTTTCCAAACACAGCTGTGTTAGGATTTTCACAATTCATGCTGGTATTCAAATAGTAAGATGTGATTTCTTGAACAACAAAATTTTCAAGTTAATTAAAAATTCTGAACTATTTGAATAGGTAGTTTATTTTTGATTATATTAATTTTGGACGTTCCGAGTTATATTTTTTTTGAATTGAAAATTCGTTTGGATTTTGACACATGGTACATAACGTTCATCTCTTCTCTCCATTAATGGAATCATGCAATCTCCATGGATAAATAAAAATAATAAAAATTCTCCCTGTGTTTTAATTAATCTTCTAATTTTTTTCAGAAAACTATACATTGAGAGAAAAATGCTCCAGTGAACTAACAGAAATGAATTGACCATATATATGATTTTGACAAGGAATATTTTTAAACAGATTATCACGATATCAGGTTAAAATGAAAACAAAAAAGCGAGCGTGTGTAAAAGAATTTGTTTTAATTACGGTTTCCTAGCAACGAATTCGAATATGATAAAACCTATTCGTGTCGAGGGGACTTTCGGTGCTATGCAGTTGCTATTCGGAACCGAATTCAAACCGAATCACCGTTCCACACTTATCGGAATTTGCCGAAAACGAAACGAACTGAACCGAACCGAATGTGTGTGAAAGTAGCCCTTTGCTAGAAGCGAATTTGAACCTGATGGAATTTATTAGAGTCAAATGGGTGTTCGGTTCTATGCGGTTTCTATTCGGTACCGAATTCAAACCGAATTACCGTTTCACACTTATCGGAATTTGCCGAAAACGAACCGAAAACGAAACGAGCCGAATGTGTGTGACACTAGCCTTTAGTGTATTGTATACAAATTCTTATAGTCCAGTCAAGGAAAGATTATAGATGGAAAAGTTGGGAAGACAATTTTTGACCCCACAGTTCAGTTTTGGGTAGTTAGGAGGTGAACATATCAAAAGTCCCCACCCCCTACCACCTGTGCTAAGGGGGTGGGGGTGGCCTAAAGGTACCATTTTTTGGTTTCTCGTATAAAAATCAAAACTATATATCCTAACGACTTGACTGTCATATAAAAAATTAAAGCTCACATAATTTTCCCACAATATTCATTCCACAATTTTTTTTATATCTCCACTAGTTCTCGAGATATCCGCTCTTGAAGGTGTGACATTTTTGGTAAAAACACGTTTGCCACCAATTTTTTTTCTATTCTTGCTCTTATAACTTTTTAAAAATCGACGGAAAAAATCCATGCTGATTATGAGCTTTTAAGGCATTAAATTCCCTTCAATTTGATATATAATTTCACGCTTTTACGAATTTCCCTACACCTTTTGTAGCATCTTTAGTGTTGAGTGTGTAATCTCAATTTTGCAACAATAGACCAATAATTGACGAAGGAATTTGGTGGGAATCTTTTAAACAAAATTTTTTACTTTGTAGCTTTGTTGAGACTAGTTGGGAGGAGAACATATCGAAAGTCCCCATTCCCAACTCATGTGCTAAGGGGATGAGGGCTTATAGCAGCTTCAATGTAGGGGGTGAAATTTTCATCGCTGCAACAATCGATCATTTGACCATGACATTTGAAGGGGGTGTCAGTGACACAATTTTTGACTTTGCAGCTTTATTTTGACTAGTTAGTAGGTGAACATAGCAGAAGTGCGCATATTTAGCCCCTCTGTTGAAGGTGTGGAACCGCTGAGTTAACTCTTGTTGCAGCAATGAAAATTTCACCCCCTACATTGAAGCTGCTATAACAATCTAAGGAAAACTTGGAATAGTGAAATGATACATTATTTCAATGAGAATTCAATGCTCGACAAACCTACGATAAGCATAAGTTTTTATGATGCATTGTTGGTGAGGTATAAGCCCTGAAAGAGCAAAACATTGTATAAAAACCTGTTATTTCAATAATTACACACCTTCAAGAGCGAATATCTGAGGAACTGTTGGGAATATCACAAAATTCCACAGAACAAAAAGTGTAGAGAATTCATCAAGCTCCATTTTTGAATTGTGGAAACAGTCGGTTGAACGCATTGCTCTCTGGATATGAGCGTGGAAGCAAAACGCTGCAAAATGCAACTTTTAAACCACCCTCATCCCCTTAGCACAAGAGTTGGGAATTGGGACTTTCGATATGTTCTCCTCCCAACTAGTCACAACAAAGCTTCAAAGTCAAAAATATCGTTTAAAAGATTGCCACCAAATTCCTTTGTCAATTGGTCTATTGTTGCAAAAATTGAGATTACACACTCAACACTAAAGATGATAGAAAAAGTGTAGGGAAATTCGTAAAAACGTGAAATTATATATCAAATTGAAGAGAATTTAATGCCTCATAAGCTCATAATGAGCATGAATTTTTTCTATCGATTTTTGAAAAGTTGAAAAAAAATATATAAAAATAGAAAAAAATTGGTGGCAAACGTGTTTTTACCAAAAATGTCACACCTTCAAGAGCGGATATCTCAAGAACTAGTGGAGAATTAAAAAAAAGTTGTGGAATGAATATTGTGGAAAATGATGTAAGCTTTAATTTGTTATATAACAGTCAAGTCCTTGGGATACATAGTTTCGAGTTTCATGCGAGAGACCAAAAAATGGTACCTTTAAACCACCCCCACCCCCTTAGCACAGGGGTGGGGACTTTTGATATGTTCACCTCCTAACTACCCTGAACAGAACTGCGGGGTCAAAAATTGTCTTCCCAATTTTTCCCCCTATAGCCTTTTTTGAGCATTCATTGCCTGGACTAATACAGATTGTATTTATTTGATTGGCAAAATAAATTTGAATTCGAATTTGGAGCACATCATTCTCAATCTATGATAGGGAGTTGAGTTTTCCACTAATATTTGAAAATACTTCACTGAACTATGTAGATCAGTTTTTGTGGATAAATTATACTTTTTTGATTTTTCTATGATTGTTGGAATCAATCTATTTATTAGTTATCAGGATAGTAGAACTTCATAAACCTTTTGATTGTAATTCCAATGAAAAAATGCCAAATTTTCATGTTGCTCTTCATACTTTGATAAAATCAGAGTCAAGAACACTAATCTCGAGTAAATGATCAGAAATTGAGACAATCAATTTGGTCGTGAAAGGTTTTGTTTTTGATTAATAATTCCAGTTAGGTGGTTCCATTTGATTGATTCGAACCAATACAAATGAATATTTCATATTTATACGATAGAATCATTAAAATTTGCACAAAAACCAAAAGTGTCTTGCTAACTAATCAAAAATATAATTATGATTTTGGTATTATTTATGCTTAATTTGTATTTAAATTATTTTATACTTTTGATTATAAAATTATGTATTTTCTTCTATTATGTTTTGAATATGTATTTATTGTATGGCAAATAAATGATTTGATTTGATTTGAACTTTGATCTAAGAAATTCCTCATCAATAACTCCTGCACAGAGTCTTATATAGTCCGAACTGTGTCTACTAACTTTTTCAACGATATTGTGATAAAGAGTTTCTAGAGTATAAGAAATGGAATTTCTCAAAGAAATCGGAGAGTTATCGAAAGTTTTCTAATCCGGTGCTGTTATCGAGTTCTTTGAGTTTTCAAAGCTGATCGTAGTTCCCTCATCTCTTCATGGAGATTGTTAGCTCCGGTTCCGATATAGTTTAAACAAAGTTTATTCAGCTAGAAGCTGTTGCAAACAAACTTACAAAGTGTGAAAAAGAGCTACTTTGATTTTATCCTCAAATAATGACCAACAGAATAAAGAAATATATCAAAAATATGAATTTTGTTGTATAGAGATTAATATTTTTAAATTGTAAGGAAACAGTTCAGAAAAGGACGTCTCACTAAGCTAATAACCAATAGTTCGAATAGGCCGCCAAAGGCTGTACGTCCAGTTGTGCCGAAATTTACTTTTTTTCAAAATTATAACTTTTCCAAGATAAAATTTTATTAGAGTGCTGGATTAACTTGTGATTCTCACGGTATCTGAGTAGTTTCATTCAGCACATTACGTAATTAAATTCTAATATTTCCTCTATTGTTTTCCAACGTTTTCCTTGAGTACTTAGAATTGTTGTAGACGCAAAATCATCATAACAAATCAGTTGAACGTCCATTCTATTGCTGAGTCTTCTACTTTGACTGAGGGAATTTTCCTGTATTCTGTCCTTGTTAGTTTTATTCCTTTCTCGTTCTATTGAGGGGAATTATTGTCGTCCCCACCACGTCCTTTGTAATTTGGTATTTTTAATGTATAATATTGCTAGCCCTGATACCTATTTTTTGAGCCTGATTCGGTCACTTGGAGACCTGAACAGGAGACCGCTTTTAGATTCTGTAGAGTACAAACAGGTTTTTGAGCTAGATTATATCTTTGTCTGATTGAATCATGACATACTCATCTTGCTTTTCGTTCTCTCCTGGAGACTAAAATTATTTAATCGGGAATCATGTATTCCATCAGTTTTTAATCGCTTATCTTTTCTCCAATAATTTATTTATGGAGTATTTTATTTAATTCAGAGCGGTTGACTGCTGCACTTTATTATTATTGTAGACTATGGATTAGTAACAGTCGAAAACCCATTTAAGGGTGAGTAATGAATATTTTATAGTATTGTTGTATTGTCTTTATTTCGATAATTTTACTTGTATGTATCAAGTTACAACCCCTGATTTAACAATAATTCAATTAATTTAATTTATTTTCCAATTATTTTATGATCAAATTTTACTCAATTTTGTAGTCTTACATCTGAGATGTATGACGATATCCTAATGTTCAAGAAAGTTATACTAAATGGAGTATCTTCCTTCTTTTTTTTTATTGGTACAGTCATTAATATCTCTGGCATTTTGTAAATGTGAGTAAAGTTTGAAATACTCACTGGTTGTACATCATCTGTAACTCTGTAACTTAGATTTCAAATTCTACAATTGAAACCTATAATATTTCTTATGATGTTAATTTTTTATTTAATGTGAATTGTATGTATTGTATTCATTGGATGATTTCTTGAGAAATCATTCATTGAATACAATATTATTTTAGTATGTTATTTATTCTAGCATTACTAAGTAGTTGTGACTTGTGTTGCAGGTTTTGTGTGTGTGTGTGTGTGTGTGTGTGTGTGTGTGTGTGTGTGTGTGTGTGTGTGTGTGTGTGTGTGTGTGTGTGTGTGTGTGTGTGTGTGTGTGTGTGTGTGTGTGTGTGTGTGTATTCTTGAATACTCATTCGAGGATCGAGCTGTAAATATGCCTTGCTGTCAAACGAGGGCTTACGAATTCGCCGAGATGGCCGGTGAAATCGGACATCTGACCTTGCCGTGCGGGGCTGAAAGACGATCTTCGATCTGACGCCACTAACCCGATGCCTGGAGGCCATCACCCTTTGGACACCGGACTCGAGGACGACAGATCTTTGATAAGTACTTGATACCCCCACTACAATATCAGATGTGCCCCCGTAAATTTGGTCTCTTAAAGACATGAGTATTTGGTCTCTTAAGGACGTATTGTATTTGGTCTTTTAAAGATATGAGTATTTGGTCTCTTAAAGACATGAGTATTTGGTCTCTTAAAGACGTATTGTTTTGGTCTCTTAAAGACGGATTTATTATTTGATTATCCATGTAAAGATGTATTTTGTAATATTTTCTATATTATTTTCATTATTATAAGCGCAGTCAGTCAACCGCATATCTATATTTTTATTTCCAAGACCCTCAAACCACTAGAATTAGGATCACTTTATTGATACGATTCAAGTCCGCAGACCTCAGGGCCTAGCACAATTTCAACAACTAAGCCTTCTCCGACAAAATCATTTGTCACCAGGAGATCGGCTTACAGTCAACTTGATGAAGTCACAGATCAACTTAAAGTGATCAATTATTGGAAAATAATAATAAATATCGGGGCACAGAGCTTCGCTCGCTATTTTTAGAACACAATTCTCTAAAATGATCGTGTTTATACTTCAGAACTGGCTATATGTCATCTTATGAATTTCGGGGATGCGATATTTTGATTTTTCAAATACTCACTTTTTTACTATACAAGCTGTTTCAGCCAAGGATTAATTATCCTTTTAATGTCGTTCAGCAAGTTTTCCCAAGGATGAGACCTAGTTCAATCTATTTTTTTATCATGAACCTACTATGTTCCAAATTTCGTGAAAATCGTTAGAGCCGTTTTCGAGATCCGTTGAACATGAATATCCAGATATAAATAATATAAATACAGAAATTATTGCTCGCTTAATATAATAGGATAATAATTATTAGTAAATAAAAAGGCAATTTTTGAATTTAGTAGGCTAGTAGGATAATGAATATTATGTTCACCAAACCTGAAATGATTAATTATTCATGAAATAGTTGTATTCTTGTATATATCCTTGGGTTGGTACCTAATACAGACAAAGCCCAGCTGATGTTTAACAAGAAAATTTTTCCATTCACTGGCTTCTTGTCCCACTTGGCTTTTTTCCTGACTGGCTGTGATATGAAAATGCGAATTGATCTCAACTATTTTTAAATTTTTATTTGTTTTTTCAATGTAAATTATAGTCGGATCTGAAAAACTAGAAAAATAGGCGGCATAAAAAAGTAAAATCCGAGTTGAAGTTAGTTTGTTCAAATAATCTATAGTGACTGTAAATTTAGTAGGCTATCCCAACACGTTTGAACCAAAGCTGAAAAAAATAATTTCACTCTAAAACAAAAATTAAACAAAGGGCACGTAAGTAATAGATTTAGTGGCCACTAGTTTTTAAGTTAAGCAGTTGAGTTATTTATTAAAAAATAAGTCGTTCTTTGAGACTTAACTAAACCAATTTCTGGTGCCAACTTGTTCGCCCACACACAATATTTCTATTGAATATTTGTCTAAATCACGTTTTAGCAATTAATAAGCCGCATATCCGATACAAGTGATCTGGTTTCTTTAAGCGTTTCAAGCCAGTAGTACAATTAATTTTGTAAGGCTGAATTCTAGACTCACCTACGGTAGCCTAATATCTACCCTAGCTGACTGTTCGGGCTCGTACACGTCAAGAAGGCCCTGAGGTGAGTCAATAATAGAATTTTTATCAATTAATTAGAACCACCCTTACAAAATCTATTTGTCTTATTAGCGTGACGGTGTCTCAAGGTGAAACTAATTTAGGTAGCATTAAAAGTTTTTTTTTTAATCTAAGTTGTTTTTTTGTCGGGAGTCTGCAAACGCTGGTTCAATAGTGGAAGAAATCGAACTGTTTACCAACATACTCCGTCAGTAACGTTGAAGATAACTTTACTCACTTATTTAAAATGATTCAATATGACAAAATTCAGAGAGCCCAAGACACTGGGTTGGAGCTATACATTATAAGTTGCGTAGGAGCACTTTTCATCCTCCTAGACCAGAAGAGGAATGAGTATTTTATAGCAGTCAAGTTGTGAATGGGAAGTGACACGAGGCAAGTATACAATGTGATAGGAAAACAGGGAAAGAGGAATAAGTAATAGTAAAGAGTAAAGAGATGTAAGAAAGAGGAAGAGTGAGATTGAAAGATGCCTACAATTTGATGGGGAGAGAGAAATCTTGGAAGAAGAAACAGATTGCTGAGAGAGTAAAGAAGATTAAAGGAAGAAATGAATGGAAGAAAGAATTTGATGGGAGGGGAGAGAAATCCGAGGTTAAATAGAAGAAATAATAGAGGTGAGAATAAGAAAAAGGTGTGGGGCAAAAAACGATAAACAAGAGGAACAAGAGTAAGGGAATAAAGATAGGAGAGAATAGGAGTGCTTAACAAAGATGAATGAGAGGATGAATAAGGGCAATGGAGAGACATAGTATGGAGAGTAGGCTACCTATGAGAAAGATGAAGTAGGAGTACAGGGGAAATGTGATAGGGAAGAGCAAGAGATGAGGTATTGGACAAGTTGCTAGATGAATTTAAGAGGAGGAAAGTAGAGAGTAGAATCTAGAAAATTTGAAGAGAAAGTGCAAGAATGAGAATAAAAGGGAAGAAAGGGAGAGGATAAGGGAAGAATAGTACTACGGTTATCAAAGAGAGTAGAAACACAATTTAATGACAATAAGACTGATAATGATAATGACGAGAGCAACAATGAAGGAGAGGAAAACATAAGAAGAAGAAAATGAGGAAGGGAAAAATAAAATGTTATAACAGAAGAAATATGGTGTTATTTATCTATTTTATAAAAGTTATTCAGAGACAGTGTAAAATAAGAGAGAAGTACTGGCAATTGGGGCTAAGCTACATAAGGCGTTTTTCAGAAGAGTTGGCACGGACAGGAAGTTGTATCAAATCAGCCAATTGGAGAACTTCCTGTCGTGCCGTGCCGACTCGTGTGAAAAACGCCTCATGTGACTTGACCCTTAGAGTGATTACATTAGATTGGACTTCCTCATTAACGCAGATTACAATACATACGCTTGAAAAGAGAGACAGTGGTGATGAAAAAAATAGTGGCAATGAGAGAGAGAGAGAAAAATAGAGATAATGGAAGATAGTGAGATAGTGAGATAGTTTAGGGAACTAGTGACAATGAGAGTGGAATAGAGTGAATGAGAGAGAGTGAGTGTTGATGAGAGAGTGGAGCAAACCATCCATCTCACCATTTGACGCAAGCAACACCTGTGTGCACGGAACAGCACACAACAGTTCGCCTATTTTTGCCAGAAAGATGAAATGAATAATAAATCTCGGCAGCCGCTTGCATGGCTGGCAATATATCCTCACTGGGCTCTTGAGGAGAAGTTTTTTTGCACATCTTTGGAACACACGCCAATGCCAGCCAACGCCAACCAGTTACCAGCCGTTCAGCCGCAACTCTCGCCAATAATTTTATCTGCTGTCTGAAGCAGTCATGTCTGCGACAATCATTTTCACCGTAAATCATTCCCCGAAAAGTGGCAAATCCGCGTCATCGCTTCTTTAACCCGGAAGGAATTGTCTTACGTGTTGTAAAGTGGTTTCAGTTGATGCTATCCTTTTGATATCAATCATGATAGCTTCCGTTTTTCAAAAATGTGATTTCTTTTTTGCTATAAACGATTCTGTACTAATACAATAGTGTTGTATAGTTGTATAGTGGAAAATCAATCAAGTTGACTTGATTATGGGATGAATATGATGTCAAGTTGTATTAGAGTCAGACAACAAAAGTCGAGGTCTGTTTTATTAAAGGGATTCTGAATTTTCCATGTTTTTCCATGATACCTAAATCACACGAGTAGTGCTAGATAAAATAATATTATATTATTCCTTTTATTAATCGTGATATCATAGATGTATTTGTATTAATTGCATCTGAATCGAAGATTTATTATTAATTTCTTCGATATAGATTTTATATTGAATATTTTTCAATTCTATTGTATATCTCCTTCAACTAATAGGTTTTTTTATATATTTTTAATGATCTCCAAGTTCACACGAGTCGTGTGAGATGAATATCCTTCTGATATCGTAGATGGTTTTGAATAAATTGCAAGTAAATCAAAACTTGCTTATTAATTTCTTCGATACAAATTTGATATTGTATATTATGGAATTGCACATCTCCTTCATCTTATAGTTTTTTTTTGATTTATGAATTTCATTGCTCTCAATAATAATTGTCAATATTGTAATATTTGTTCCATTCGAAGGATCACTTTTTACAATTTTTCATGTTGAATAATCTCCATTGAATCATTTTCTGTGATTCAAAAATCACTTTTTTCTGCATGAGGCCCCAAACATCGTGGAACAGGATGATTATCAGTGTCAACTGTTCATCACTCTGTCCAATTCTATCTACGTTTCTACGTGTGAACTGGTTAGTTTCGTTTATGTGCCCAGGCTGGCAGTAGATTGGTGCAGAACCATTGAAGCAACTCAGCTATCAAGCCCGCATTTCGAAGGGGGGCAACAGCCTAACAGCCACAGTTCTGCAACCAAATTACGTCCATTAGCAATCGCTTTCCGCCGCGCAGGGAATCAAACAGGTCAGCAGGTAGGCTCCTAGCTACTTCCAGCTGCTCCTTGCTCCTGCTGGCTTGTCTAGCTCCTGGCTCCTGGCTACTGCACCACTAACGAGCAACTAACAGCCGACCACAGATCAACATAAATTAATTCGCGAGCACTTAAACTCATCCTGCTTCAAGTAACCAAATAGCACCGGCAACCAATGTTGATCATAGGAAACGAATGGGTACTGCTGCAATTGGTGATGACTTGTGATTCCAATCTCAAAATTAGCAATCCAATTCAATTAAATTTATTCATTTCCACAAAAAAATCATATACATTTTCAATAATAGTTGAACAAAGTCAATCAAGGAAATATATTTCCCCACTTAGACTATTAATCCGTATGTGGGGAAATCTAGAAAAGCCTTGAGAAATAAAATATAATCAAATTAATTTCTTGGATAACATATAATTTTTTTTAACCTAAAAAATAAACTTTGATTGAACAACGAAAACTTCAAGTGTAAAGAATAAAACAAATTAAATCTATTCAATATAGGTTGGTGCTATAAAGTCGAAAGAGCCAAAAGACCGCTGCATCAAAAACAAAAAACTTAAATACAAGCAAGAAGAGAGGGAAAAAAACGAAACAAGGATGAACTAATGGCTTATAAACGAAAATGAAAAATGAGAATATCTGTATAAGACGAAACCTAGGTGTAAGGTGAATTCACAAGGGCTTCCGAAGCATCCCTGCCAATGTCAAGCAGCCAATGGGCTATTTTTCTCTCATAAACAGGTACACTGCGCCTAGGGATGTCAATCCTGGGACTGATTTCCAATCCCGATATTTCGGGATTATCCAATTTCAATCCCGGGATCCCGGGACTGATCCCGGGATTGGCAAAAATCAGTTTCATGCATTTTTGAAATTGTTCCTCCTCAATTACATGTTCAGTAACAGTGTGTGGAGATGAAAAAGAGCTTATAGAGGGAGAGGATATTATTAAAATGAAAAAATACTTTGGAATAATATTAAAATTTAACATTCTATTTCTAATGCTTCCAAGATTAGGAGTAACTTTTTTATTTGATGTCTTACCTTCAATTAGCAAGATGACTCAGCAGAGTCATTTTTATGTAGAAAAAAAAACATTTCTATCTTACATCAGGACGGATAGAGTTCAAACATTTATCATTTCAAATACTGTAAATTGAATTAATATCACTTGAATCAATAATAGAATAGAGTAATTTTGGTTGGCCATACTGACCAAAAAACACGAAAGCTGAACTACCACTCTACTAAATGAGATTTTGTAGAGCCAACTATATTTACTTCAACTAGATATTTTACTTATGTTGGAGAAAGAGAAGAGAGTTAGTACTAAGTGCATTTCAAGGAAATGACATCAGCACTATTGCAAATATTTCGCCGTCTTGACCAGTGAGTATAGAATGTAATTGATATTCTATGTAATGTAATAAATATAATTACATTCTATACCAACTAGTGACTGGTAATAGTGGTGCTGTGTAAACAGAAACAAACCTAGATACATAACAAACGATCAACAACCATTCCGCGAATAATACAAACTGATAAAGGGATTCTTATTTAGCCATTACAGAGTACATTATGTATATGGAACTGTAGGCTGTGCCTGTAGAATAAATTATTCAAACACTTAGAGCAATAAATTAACTATCCAAAACTCATATTCTTTGATGATTTCTTAGATGATTCAAGTTTTTGAGAAAATTTGTTTCCAGATTAAACATTGAATTCAATGACGCTGTTTTGTTGTAAGATTTTAATTGTGATTTGAAGTAATAATACATTCTATAAGTCACTAAACCAGTATGTCAATTTATTCGATAATCATGATTGTATCATTTTCAAGTATTGTAAGTTTTCTATCTATTCTTTCATGGTTCACTGTAGCCTTTGAATCGAATGTCATTAACATTTTCAACAAATACATGTAATGAAGATTTGATATTTCAAAATCTAATATGGAATTAGTAGGTAGATCTGAAGAGCCGTCAGTGCCTCTGATTTAGACTCTAGCGATGTTCAGCTGGTTGCATACCTACGCCGTTGAAACTGTTTGATTCATCAGAATGTATTTTATGTATTAATGTATGTCTTTTAATGTCTTTTAATGTATTTTATATGTATTTTAATGTATTAGTACTGAAAAGCTCCACTATGCTCGGTGAAATTATTATTGTTAGTTGCTAGTTTTTAGTCTTAAATCTTGAGAATGAAAGGATTCTTGATGACGATGATTTCTATGACTGGATGTGTGAGTCTGTGAAAAGGTAATGTATAATGCTAATTCAGGCATTTCCAACAGTATGCAGTAACAAAATAATGCATACATTAGAAGAGGAAATAACAGTAGTGATAGAAAGATTTAGAATTGTTATTCAATTATTCTGAGAATAGTTACTGAGGTATGTTAAATTGATTCATATTCATGCTATTCTGATCAATTACTATAGGAATGAATTAGACCGGAGTAAGGGAAATGCTAGGAAGCTAGGAAGACATGGGACACGATTAACGGAGTACTTGACATAAAACGAAAAACTTTAAAGCCAGATATTGACCCTGAAATCTTAAATAAGCACTTTTCATCTGTAGGAAAGAAATTGGCAGAAAAACTGAGGCATAATAACCCAAACATTCCCTTTCCATCCCGTCTGAATTATCGCCCTTCACAAAAAAACTTTCAAGACTTTTTTCCATATTTTCCGACAAATGGAGAAGAAATAATCCAAACAATAAAAGAACTGGAAACTAACTCATCTCCAGGTAATAATAGCTGTCTAAAAAAATAGCCCATTTAATTGTAATGCCATTAAAAATTATAATTAACAAATGCTTTGAAAAAGGATTCTTCCCAAAGGAATTCAAAATCGCCAAAATTATCCCACTCCACAAGTCTGGTGACACCAAAAATCCCACAACCTACCGTCCGATTAGTCTACTTAGTGGTTTATCAAAAGTTATGGAGAAACTTATTAAAAAGCGTTTGATACGATATTTGAAGGAGAAAAATGTGATTCACCCTAATCGATTCGGTTCGAAGGGGAAAAGCACGGAGGAAGCAATTAAATTTTTAGTTAAAACTGTAACAAATAATTCAATAAAAATCTCAGTAGAGAATCAACTGCAATATTCATCGATCTAAGTAAAGCTTTTGATACAATTCCACACTCAAAACTTTAGAGAAGCTCAACCACATCGGTATCCGCGGTTTGCCATTAAAACTCGTTCCAAGCTACATTGGGGACGAACGCAAATATTATCTATCGACAATAAAACCAGTATTGAACATCTTTTTGACTACGGTTTACCTCAAGGAACCGTCCTATGCCCCATCCTGTTCCTGATATATATAAACGATCTCCTAAGCATAAACATTCAAAATGGCCAAGCAATCTTCTTTGCTGATGATACCACGCTAATCTTTTCAGTGGGAGGAAACTAGAGCTGCAGCTGAGAGAGGGATCGCAGATGTCAAAGCTTGGCTTGACTACCATACCTTAACATTGAATCATAAAAAGTCTTCTTTCATGACATTTACTCCCAATGCTGCCACTCAACCAATTACTCAAATGTCTATAAAAATCCACGAGAGTGGCTGCATTAATTTAGTCTCACCTAATACAAGTTGTAACTGTCCTGCCTTAGAGGACTCAAAATCTGTTAAATGTTTGGGGGTAATGATTGACCGGCATTTGAGGTGGGATCGCCAAATTCAATTGTTATGTAATAAGACCAAGTATTTAACAAACAAATTCTATAAAATAAGTCAATTAAAACTGCCAAATCTTTCTATGATGATCTACTTTGCATACGCTTAATCTGTTCTACAGTATGGAATAAGAGTGGTGCAGCTAAACAACACATTCAATTCACAAAAATTCAATAAAAAATTCAACTCACAAAAACACATTATTAAGATTGCACTAGGCAGGCCAAGGCTGTACCCGACTTAAACTCTTTTTCAGGAAACAAATATACTCACAATCAAACAGTTATACATTAAGAATCTAATATTGTACATAAATAAAAACAGGAACCTTTTCAACATTCGAATCACACCCTACAACACTCGTCAAACATTTAGAACATGAAACTTGACCCAACTAATTTACAGATTTGTAGGATACAATTCCCCTATATGTGTGATAAACTGGTAAATACCGTTCCACAGGACTTTCTCTCATGCTGTTCAATGAATATATTGAAAAAAGGAATCTTCAGATGGATTAAAACGTTTACAGACTTATATGGAGACATAACTTGAGGCATTAGTACAGTAATTCACGTGATATAAGTTGTTTAGCAGTATGGTTCATGTTTTGGGGTATTAATTAGTTTGAGAACATGTAGGCAAGTTTATTCTTTAAGAAGGGTAAATGCTGCAGGGCAAAATATTCAAATATTTTTCTCCCAATTAGTATAAGTTTCTTTGATCTGTCGACACTCCAGTAGTTTCTTTTCTCTCTTTTGTTAACATATTTATTAATATTACTATAGTTTCTTTAGTTTTTTAGTATAAGTTTCTTTGATCTGTCGATACTCCAGTAGTTTCTTTTCTCTCTTTTGTTAACATATTTATTAATATTACTATAGTTTCTTTAGTTTTTTAGTATAAGTTTCTTTGATCTGTCGACACTCCAGTAGTTTATTTCTCTCTTTTGTTAACATATTTATTAATATTACTATAGTTTCTTTAGTATTTTAGTATAAGTTTCTTTGATCTGTCGACACTCCAGTAGTTTATTTCTCTCTTTTGTTAACATATTTATTAATATCACTATAGTTTCTTAATTTTTCAAACCTCTTGTTCTTCTTCTTTTGCTTACCGTAGTTGTTTGTCTCCTTTTTTGTAATTTCTTGTTTGTATTTTCCTTAGGCTCACGTTCAGACGAAGGTCTTGTTTCATTTCGTAATCATTTGATTCTTTTTACACTTTTATAATGTATACAAATTATTTTGTGTTTTTTCAATTGTTGTGAAAGTGAGGAAGAATCAATAAATTATGATTATTATTATTATTATTGAATGAAAACCTACAACATGATCCTTACTAAAAATCTACATTGCCTCCATTCCATTTCATTTTTTATTGTAAATGGAAGCAAATAAATTCTGATTTCCAGTTCCGGAGCACTTGATGAGTCAGATAGCTCACATTCTTTTTCCGTTCTAAAATGCTGCAATTTATACAGCAGCGGTAACCTTAAAATGCGCAACTGTTATGGCTCGACAAACACGAGTGCTCACATTTATTACAACAGACTTTTATTGCTTAGAATGTAAATGACACCAACCGACTTGTTTACAAGGGATTCACGCAGTTTTGCTCGTATAAAACCTCATCATAATATCACACTGTCGTTTATTTCGGAACGTCTCGAAACCGTCATACCCTCAATTACACTGAGGAGTATGCTGGATGATAGAGTTATATTTCAGGACGGTGGAGTTTAATCTGAGATCGAGTTCAATTTATAACTGAATCATTTGGTATGCATCAAAATCGTAGTTCCTGATTGAATGATATGGTAAGATTTGCATTAATTGCTGATTAAAAATTGAGATCATCAGATCGTGTTGAGGATGAAGTTATTCATTCAGAGAATCGGATATTATTAAAATAAAATAAAAAAAACGACAGTGAATAAAAAATGTTGGTAGTTTGAAAAGATGAAGACAGTAAGATCCTCACTGGTAAATATTTCATTCATCAGTCTAGTATTTCATCCACTAGGAGTGGATGATAAATGATGTTATATTTTCGATGTCGTTTTTTTCAAAAAATTGAATGTGGTTATCTGTTTTCATATAAGCATTGGCGTCTGATCATCGTTTGATGATTAGATATAAGAATAGAGTGTTGAATTTATTCCGACTCATGATGCTAGAGGACTAAAGCTATAAGATGTCTCATCAGTAACAAAGGAATGCTTGTCGAGTGAAAAATATGATTATTTATTAGTGTTATGAATCAGATGAACTTAAAATTTGATCGAGTTGCAGGGATATCAAGTATAAGCTTTTATTACTTCATCAAAAGATTCTGTGATCAATTTCTGAGCATGGAAAGGTTGTTTCTGGAGTTCAATCACACCGGAAACATTATCACCAGATGAGAATCATGAATCAAAGAAAGAAAGTGTTTTGAAGATCCAAAAAAAAAAAAAATATCGATAATCATAACTCACAGTAAATATTATCGATAACAAATGATCAGAGATATTGAACCGGTAGTTCATTTGGAAATTAAGCTATTCATCATCTATCGAATTATCACAATCCATGAGAACACAGGTTGCATCAGATAGTGTGGAAGTTTGAAGGAGCCAAAATCTTCCTATGAAAAAATCATATGCTGCATTTTACAACAAAGTTCATCGCAATCAACTCATTTCCAAGCATCACATAATGCACTAATGGAGGCCGAGCAGGAGTAATATTGCACATTTTCCGTTCAACAATGCGGCGCACAACAGCAAATTGTCTCATTAGACCCAATTCAAACCGAAAAATAGCCACATACCGCTCCCAAACCCAGCAATACTTCTTTTCAATAGCGCGGCCACTATGTGTTCGCGAATGAAACGCCGGCATTCTTGTGAAACGGGAACAAATAACGCTCTGTTATAGAGTGTGGAATGGGAATTATATTCAGCACACAGTCAATGACTGCAATAGATGTTGTAAACAGAATGCTGCAGAAATTGTATAGAATCCAATTAGGATTCTCACTGGAGCTTTATGAAGTATCTACAACACACAGAAATGCGGCTGATGTCTGTTCTACTCCCGCCACTTCTCTCAAGTTTTATCCTTGCTGAATATGCATGCGAACCACCGCCTCTGCTCTGCTAACCCGGTTAATAAATACACTTTTATAACCGCAATACAGCCCACAGTCGACTCAAGTTTCAGCCCAAGATTACGTAGCCTAAACGAGCGCTACAAATAAATATTGTAATTACTGTGCCTAATTACTGTCAGCTGTAACTGAGCAAGGCGAACGTTGTACTTTCCAACTCATTGGCCTCAACTTAAAAACTGAGCGTTCTAAATGTTTGTTCTTAGCTTCATACTACTACGGTAGGAATGATGTTCAGTTCCTCTTGTTCAATTTTGTATTTGTGTTTTAACAATAATATAAAGTATTACAGTATATAACTTTTAGAATATTTATATTATATAACTATCAATTCAAGAAGATGAACGTTTTTTGATGACGTTTTCACATGAGTATGTTCAAAACTGTATTGAAAATAATAGGCACTAAATATAGGTATAGAATTCTTGAGCTGAATACACGTATATAAACTACATATGCGACTATAGAAAAAAAACGAATAGACTGGAAAAGTAGATCCTCATTAACCAAACCACTCCACCCAACTTCATCAAATTGATTCAGTCGTCGTCGTCGTCATCTTGTTACAGGGGTAGGCATTAATACCTGTTCCGCCATCAAACATTCTCTCACCTTTTTCTAGGTCTGCCAATACTTCTCCTCCCTTCTGGCTTGTAAGCAATGACAGCTTTGGGAATTCTTCCGCTTCTTATCCCCTCAACATGTTCTTGATTTAATCAAGAACATGTAAATCAAGTTTTACATGTTTTACTTGAGTAATCAAGTAAATTAAGTGATAATAATTGACTCCTGCAGTCGATTAGGGCTTTATATTCAATTGGGTCAGTCGTGATAGTATTGTAGTAGCTTAGTAGTATTGAGAACAAGAAAAAATCAGAAAGACATTCGAAGCTTCCAATCTTGTGGGGAAGAGCTTAAGATCAAACATTTGAGCTGTTGAGAAGCTGACAAAGAGAGACGTTTGCGTACTCGTAGTTGATGAGGAGGAACTGATTGCTACAGCTGTAGCAGCCAATCAACTGACGAGTTGATTGTTGACACATGCCTGCAATATTGGGTGAATGTTTGGCCAGGCAGTGGGATGTGTGATATGGACTTGGAGCCCCTAACCAAGAGCCACATATTACCTCATCAGAGTGATTGAATGCCTTTTTTGGTCAACCGTATTATTGAAGTTGACTACTCTGCAATTGCTGAATATTCACATTCTTGTTTAGGTCTACTAATATGCACATGCAAATAATTGAAAATCAAACTTTTGATTTGAAAGTTCGAAACATTTTGTGTAGAAATGAAAAAAAATTAAAAGAGAACTCTCACTTTTCAATTTTCATGCATAGAAATAAGTCAATAATACAGTAATGGCATAGAAAAAAACAATCAATCATATATAGCTAGTCTCTGGTAATGGTATTCGAATTAAAAAGTATATTCACCAACATCTTAATTTTTGTCTCCTATTTGGAGAACCATGATTCAGGATTTGTGATTCATTTTTTGTTTGTTAGTTACATCACAATAGATATTATACCACGTCCTACCCAAAAAATCTACTAGGTGAGAAAAACAGGAACTGATACTTGAATGAAAGTGGTACACAATGAAGAACAAGAAAATACGTACTATTATGTTTGACGAGCTCAATAGGGAACCTGATGACAATAAACAACTGTATGGATGATGGGTTCTTGAGAAATCTCATTTCAATGAACGAACTGAACGGAGATTAAATAATGATAATTTATAAATACGGTTTCAAAATTTTTTGGTTATATGAATGAATAAGCCTGTATTAGGTATATCAGGCCTGATATTGCAAAGTATTAGTATCAATGAATATTTCATGAGTTCTGGAAGTGGTCAATGAATTGGAATGCTTTGTCATAAACATGATACACGCGTCAGTCTCAAACTTCAACTTCAAAGAGTAACTAGGATTATTATGCATACACTGAACGTTATCCAGGAGGATAATTATTCTATTTTCGATTTTATCTTGAACTATAAGGAAAACTTTGGTAGACTAAATTCCACGAGCAATACTCTTGGATACAGTATTTTCTTGGTATAACGTTTCAAAGGTTTTCCACTCTAGAACGCCACATGCTGTATGCTTTTGACAGGATGACGCAAGTTCGGTACATGTTACATGTTACATTAGTCAAATACACAAATAGCCTGAACACCGGCAAGTTATCTTCGTGAAACGGGAACGTGATACCTTGAAGAGAGTAAGACAGGTAGATGTAGATGTGGTTCAATGTGGTTCAACAGTTTATAGATGTATTAGTAACAAGAGTAGATATACTGTTAGATGAACGGGTAGTAACAGTTGGCGAGACTTTGACACAAGAAACAAACAATGCACCGTTTTCTATTGTGGATTATTGTTAGTATGGAGTAACAGAGTGAGTTTGGGAAGCACGTGGAAACTTCTTCATACAGGATAACTCCTGATATGAAGAGCGAGAAAAACGTTGGCCTGTTTGAGAAGACTTGTGAAATATTATTTTAAAGAGATTTTCAATAGGTACATCTCAACATAGGATGCATTTCTCCAACTGCCTTGGATAACTTAGATTGTACGCTGGTGAAATTTTAATTTCTAGTCGGAAATCCAACATGATTGATCGGTCTATTCCAAGCGAATCTTATGAAACGGCAATAGCTGAAATTAAAAATCAAACTATAGACATTGCATGATAATAAGGACCATGATTCTACGTGCCATCTAAGTTTGTCCAGTGTGCTCACAACGTATGGTCAGTTGTTTTGTCCTTGTGTCCACAGTTTTATAGGGTGGCCACAGATTTCAAAGAAATATGTGCATATAGACTATGCTATATTTATGTTACGTCTTGCGGATATGTCTCCAAAAAATAGAATCCGAAAATAAAAAGTGGAGTTTTATTCAATCTTCGAATATGGTATTTCAATCTCTATCCGTTCAAAAACTACTTCAGTCATTTGAATCAATACCGGTTTATCAAGGAGGATATTGGATGCGCACGCTAAAGTGTCAAAATATATGATCAGGCAAGATGGAACTTTCGTAATGCAGTTCCCATCAATAGAAGTCATACGAATATATTTATCATTCAAAACGTAAATAAGGTGGGGAATTAACGCTCCCGGTTGTATTAGCATCAAAGTATTATCGAATTATGAAGTGGAGCTACTTGACTTTATGTGAAAGTGTTCACTTGAGATTGGATGAGAACAAGTTTTTTGTTATTTGGATAGTGATTGTTAATATTCAAAGTTTTTCCATATTAAACAAGGACATCTATATCAATGTGACCACGACTACTACACAAAAAACTGGTAATATAATGTTGTGATATAACCTATTAAAATAATTATTATTATCATCAGATCCTTGATCTAGCTTATTATCTGTGCCCATAACACCAATTTGCGTGATCCTGTACCATTCTACAGCTGTCATCAACCAGCATAATAGCAGCATCCATATCTGCTTTGAACGTGTTGTGTTACTTGCAAACAATGCTTCTCACCCTGATGCCGCCATGTTCTCAAGGGCTGACATCAATAGCTTGTCCTCCCTGTCACAATGCACTTGATGTCATTGTCACTCCAATCCGACCTTTGCCATTGATTCAAGTAATCATCATTCACATAACAATCGTCCAATCATAACTGGGATTTGATGAATGACTTTTTAAAAGTTTTATTATACACAATTTCGATTGAAAATATTTTGTTTCAAATAATGAAAATTCTCATTTTCACCAGTTTTGAAAATATTTTGTTTCAAATAATGAAAATTCTCATTTTCACCATCATTATCCATTGAAGAGTAATTCAATCAAAACTGAGATATGTCTTGTCAGGTTTTAGTTACTGGATTACAGTAGATGAGCAATTTTCATCCTGGTCAGGTTTCGTTGAATGAGAAGCACTGACATTTTTATTTATAAGGAATGCTGACAGTGAATCTCACTTCACCAGAACAGCTTACTGAAGTTGTTTCAAAAGATGAGAAAATCTGGATTTATAAACTTTGGAACTAAGTTCAATAAATAATAAATAAGCCTGTGAACAAATGAAAACGTTTATTTGGAATTTGATGAAAGAAAAGTCAGGTGACAAGTAAAATAAAGGAAAAAATACTTTATTCAAATTTGTGATCATATCGCATTTATATACTCGAATGTCAGCCTTCATCTAACTAACAATCATATTGAACCTTCTATATTGGAAATCTTTTTCTAATCAATGGCCAAGTTCAGATTATGCAGGTAAAAATCGAAAACTGATTCTCATTGTTTGAATAAAAGAGTGGTTAGAATTGTTCCAATCATTTTCTCTGGCATATCTATGGCAACATCTTCACAGAAAGTTGAAGAATATCATCCGAACCTTTGAAAATATGCTCATATTCTGTTATTCAAATTCAATTTTGTATGTTGAAGCTCTCTACTCAATGTCTTTGCAAATCATATTGGATGAACCTATTTGGAGAAGGAATAATAACGTAATGGAAAGCGGTTGTTTACTTAGCAGTCTCTTGAAGGAGGAACTCGTTTGTGGAAGAGAGATGGTGGTTGCCATGCCAACTATCGTAGCGTCTTGGTTACACTAATCTTTTCTATTTACTCTCTTATATTCATCTCGTCGAATGAGGAGACTGCATTCAAATTCATTCGTTATTAACTGAAGGCAGGAAGCGCACTCTGTTTACTTTCCATTATCTAGGTGACAGTTGGGTCAATGAGATGGTCCAATGAAATTGGTGCCTTCATCAGCAGTAACATATTCTCTACTTTATCGCTCACCGTCGTACCAATAATACTAGAATAACATACTGTGGTAAAGAAGTTAATTGAATGCAAGGTATGTTGAGCTGCAGGTAGTCTATGTAGTCTTACTCCCAAGCTGGGAAAAATCAGAGCTTCTCAGCCTAGTAGCAGCTAGCTCTTATAAAAGCTGGAATATTTTGGAAAACATTAAATAATTCCACTTTGTAAATATTCTCAAAACTGGGGAGTATTGAGGAAGACAATTTCATATGGTACTTAGAAGCATCAAAAGTTAAAGTTCAATGTTTTTGGTTTGATGATTCCTGTCACAGAATATTCATTCCCTACCTTGCTGAGATACCAATTCTTTCTCTTGCTAAGGCTGATTATCACATGGTACGGTTCCATTTGCACTTTTGTAAGGCTCCAGGTGTAGGAGTGGGTGATGGAAGGATGATGATGACAGATGAATGTGTTGTGAGTGGGTTCCGGATCTTTTAACTCATAAGTCCGGAAAACTCTTGAGATGGGTGAGGCTACTCTAATATGTTTGCACAAAATTCAACTGATGAAGTTTCATTTCACTTTTCTTTTCTCGACAGCTTGTAATAGTTCAAGTAAACATGTAATACGAGCCACTGTTACAAAATGAACAGGAAATCTCTTTGATTGCTTCATTTCCTCACCATAGTGGTTTCGATGACGATGTTAGTGATGTATATTTGACTCGACCTCAAGCAACGTGGAACGTGAAAGGTCGATCTTGAGAACTAATGCATATTCATCAATTACATTCACCCTTCCTTCCTGGCTCCAGCACTGTTTTTGCAGTAAAAAGCATGCATTATTTATAGATCTTTCTCGCGTTACTTTGTTGACATTCAACAAATCTCTCAGACTCAGGTGAAAAACTATTCTGTAAAAACTCAACATTCTTCTACAATCTACACTGTACAATTTTTGATCTATATAATCAAAGAATGATCTGTTCTGATGATATAGTTCTCGAAAAAAGGGCGTAACATGTGCGTGTGTGATATAGAACATATTTGTTTAAGGTTTCTACTCCACAGCTGATGCTTCAGGTCTGGAATTGGATGTTTGTTTTGAATGTGAGGCATCGGAGTTGTAATTTTTAATGCTCACGGTGGGTAATATAAGAAATATCGTGACTTCCAAGAGTTGACAACTTGAACAAATCAGATGAAAAGTATGGGAGAAAGCGAAGAAAATTATCTTGCCGTACAAAGTGAATATTTCCAGTTTTGTCTCAAAAATGAAAAGTTGACAATAAATCAAATCATGGAGAATCGAATTCGATCGCAAGTTTGCCATGCTATTTTCCAGCATCTTACTGAATCCAGATGTCTAGGATTGACATAATTCCAGCAACGTCTTTGAAAGAAGCTTCCATCTTGTTGATTAGATTTGAGACTCAAGATTCTCTATTCAAGATACTTCACTCGTTATGAAAATGTTACTTCACTGCAAATTGCTTGAAATGATGATTCGTTCATTTCACAACTTCCATTACTCAAATCGTTTCGTATCCTGCAGAATTTCTAGTTTTTATAACTTAATCTTTGAAAATAGCAGGCTTTCTCTGGAGATAGAGCAATCTGTCCACTTACATGTACCTTATTATAGCATGCTTCATTTTTACTGGAATATGCCTACTAGGAAAAATTGTTTAGTATCTTCAAAGGAAATTCGCACTTGCAAATAATGAATTCAGAAAATATGAAAAATATAATCTCTAGATGTCTTACATTTTCAGAAAAAATTACCATTCATTGTTTTAATACCGTAGTTTCCTACTCTTTGGCTCACTTCTACCGAAATCACTCATAAATAATTCATATCAGACTGTTTTGTGAATTCTAACGTTAATTTCCAGCGTCTTGCAGACTGATCAGGTAACTGACAAAATTGCTGCCTTCTACACGCTCCAATTGTCGAAAAACATGGCAGCTCATCATTATGAGGAATGATTAAAACGCAACAATAAGGAAGATGTCAGAATTTCTCGATTCAGAGATGCCAAATTAATCATTCCGTTGGCGCCAGTCGATAGTCAGCAATTCCTTATTTAATTTCCTCTCAAATTCCGACGTCGTTATGTAAACACCTCGTTTCAGCAGTGGATGCGCCTCGATGCTTTTCTGAATTAAGCTTATGCTGGAATTTTGCACCAGTGTGCTTTTCTTGGTGCAAATTGGGAAGATTGTGGAAGAGGATTGGTGAGGAAGAGAAAGACAGGGAAAAGAAAAGAATATAAGTACGATAATAATAATAATAATTTGAAGAGGAATTAAAAAAATGATAAAAGAGGCGGAGGCAGTATGGGGAGGAGAGAAATGAGAAAAATGCGCACAATAATAACAGCCAGTAAATTTGAAAAAGAAAAAGAAGAACAATGAAGAATTATTAGAGACAAAGTACAATGATGAAAATAGTAATCATTTGAAGAATCTATATCAGTTGCAGACTAGAGAAAGGTTTGAGACAGAAATGAGGGTTTGATCAAAATATTAATAATAATTAGTAGCTGGAGAGTTTGTTGCTATAGGAGGTATGATGACAATGAGAGAAGTGTGATGACAATCAACTTATTGGACAAAATCAGTTGTTGAATTTGGAATGACTCATTATTATACTCTCAACTTGGACGTTTGAAGTTTTGAACGAAATGATAATGAATTAATGTTTGACTGTATTTCCTACCTACATTGTTCCAAGTTTTTTGAAGTAAATTTTGTTTGATAACCAAAGTTAGCTGGTAATTTTGATGTAGCTGAAATAAAATATGTGAGAAGATAGCATCAATTTTATGCTATAATTTCTCTATGGTAGTACCACGGAGTTTTCTATTTTATAAAATTGAGTTCTTAATTTTTTTAAAGATATTTCTTCTGTGTTGTTCCACCAATGCTGCATCAATATCTGCATCAATGCAGATATTACGAGCAGGTTGCTCGTTCAGGTAGTACTCTGACTTTCCACCAATAATACAAATGACTGAAGATCTGTAAGATGAATCGTGCAAAAAATGTAACAAGTCGTTATGCTGTTTAGATAACTACATTCAGCTAATTATGCTCCATGGTATATGATAAGAACTTACATTTACACCAACAGTTCACATGAAGCTCACTTTTGAATCTGATTATCATGTAGCAAAAGTTTATAATCATCAATATAATCTGAGATTTTGTCGATTCCGCATTGACTCATATCAAAAATAAAGCCACTTATTTATTGAAGAATCGAGGAACAGGTTAATCCATTACAATCCCTATCCCTGATAAACTAGCGTTTTCACGACCTAGACTCAAGGGTCTTAAATTCCATGTATCCCTGCATTCTTGCACCCTGGAGAATTGGACTATTGGACGAGATATACGCTAGAAGCGTATGCAAACCATCCTGTTCACAATCATGAGAGAGCTCAAAAATAGTGTAAAATGTTTTATAACTTAGTATTTCACTTCGTCTTTATATTTTCCAAACTCTGTAATACTCACTGGTAATACTAGTGTGGAAAATAAATGATGATAGTAAAACTATTGTCAGTATTAAAAGTAAATTTCACTCCATATCAAACGTTGAATACCTGAGAACCAAGAATGTATAGCAACCTGTCGGCTAGCAATACAATCAAAAGCTCTCCCTGCGCTCATTTGTATTTAATTGGATTTGATTAATATCAGAAGTTGTAGAAGACAAGAGCAAGTAACTGATATTAGGAGTTATCTGAAGATGGCAGCAGAGAGAAGTCAGTACTTCAACAGTAGCCTACTTCAGTAAGTTGGATCTTCCCTTATCTGTGATGGCAGTAACCGCCACCACAGTAGCTCAGAGATGATACTGCTACTGGCGACTAATATTGATCGGAGTGGAGGCAAAGGAAATTAATTAGCAGACAACAGTAGTCTCAGGTCGACGGCTTGCTTATACAAGATTCACCCGTCGCGATCAATAGACAGTCACCAATATTAACAACGGAATTTCTCAGATTAACAGTAACTAAAAGCAGGTTGAGCATGAGTAGAGGCGGGTTAGAGGGAACGGAGAGGAGAAAATGGATGAAAATTGTGAAATATGAGTAAGTGGGTGGAGAAGACAGAGAAAAGGAAAAAGGGAAGAGTGATGAGTGTTAAGAGGGAACAGAGGAAAGATGAGAGAGGATAGTTTGTGGAATGGGAACGGGGGGGAGGAGAACAAAGAATGTGGGAGAGGAAGGCGGTAAGATTATGGAGGGATCTAAAATAGGAGAGGAGCGTAACAAAAATGGAGAAAGAGAGGAAAAATAAAAAATACTTAATGGATAGAAGGAAAACGTATGGAGAATATGAAGAGTGTGGAGATATGAGAATGAAGAAAGTGTGGGGAGGAAAGGAAGAGAAGGAAGGAAACGAGAAGGACAGAATGAGTGGGAATACATGTGTAGTGATTACATAATGTATCTTTGACAACTGACAAATGTATACTTGGTGCACCTCAGAGACACTTATTTGTTAAGCCTACTATAGAAGGCTAGAAGGCAATGAAATGTTGAAATCTCCGTACCGAATGTTGAACTAAGGCTCACGTATCTCACAGTTTACTCTTGTTTATGTTGGAGTTTCCTTTCTGATTGTGAAAGGTAGTGTGTTATTATTATTTTCTGTTATTAAGTAGTTCTACTAATTATATTGATAAACATTACAATGCTGCACATTGAATATCGCCTTATAGAACTGCCACTACTATATTTCATACTGTTTCTTCAAAATAGCTGATAGAGTTTGTATTGTGTATCATAGCATTCGAGATATGATTATCATGAAAATTGATTCAATAATGCTGGCTTCATTCAAAAATACTTGATAAGATGATGAAATACTTATTAATAATATGATTGGAATATGGAAAAATAGGATTCTTATGCCAATCAACATCATTCAAATCAAATGTAAAGGTGCGATATAATCGAATATTACTGTCGCCTTTTTTCAGAGGAACTCTACGAAGATGAATGGGAGGAGTTAATATTCTCAATTTATCTCGAGTAAATTTTGCCCCTTATTTCGATGTTGCAAATCGATATTCAATTAAATCAAATCAGTTTTATTCTGCCAAAACAATAATAAATCAAATTACATAGTTCTATTAAACAAATTAAAGCTCATGTGGCAAATGAAAATAACATAGTTGAATTACAAGTTACATAGTTATATTTCCAGTGGTAAATGCATGTAAACTTGATAGAAGAACATATCAATCCCATATTGGAATTAGTTAGTTTTGGTAACATGATGGATAATTATTTATTGACACCAAGATACTGGAATCAGCCATGATCCACAATGTCATTATTCAAAGCAATAACGATAATTCACTTAATGATATGATATAATGACATCATTCAGATGAAGTGTAAGAAGAAGTAGAACAATGATGATAAAGCGAATGTTTATGAAATGAATCTGCTGTTTCTGCTGTTTGCCGTTTCCAGCCAGCAAAACTGAAAATATCGATTACAGAAATAGTCGATACTGAAAGTGTCGATCATAGTCAGCCACTATTTAGCGATTCGATCTGATTTATAGCGCGTGAATATCGTTCCAGCAACTGGCAAGTGCAATTTTCGTCCGCCTGGCGATTCAAAGCCGACTTGATTTATTTTGCCGACAGGTGATTGACGAGGTGGGCGGTTGATGCCCGATGACCGCCCACCATATAAACGACCCAAGTTGGACGGAATTAGTCCGCGCGCGGTGACGGACAAAAAGCGCCACGTTTTTGTCATGGCGGACATCATATTCCCAAAGCTGCGAACAATCTGAATTGTTGCATCGATAAATTTGCAACTGGTGCGGCAAGCGTAACAATCTGCGGCTCGGTTTACGCTAAAAACATTAGTGCAACTTCAAACTGTGGATTACGGGCGACTTTTTATCGAACACATTTGGGTTGTCATGAGGTAGACTATAATTCAGAAGAGATTCTAGTTGAAAAAAATGTTGTAGCTACCGAAATCTCAAGTAGGATTCAGATTGATATAAATCGGTGGATAAATCTTTGTGAAAGTAGCAATATGAATAGAATATTAGTTATAATGTTATCTATAAATATTCGAAAGATACCACAGGAAGGGCAAGTATAATATTCACCAGAAATCAAGTTGTGAATTGTAGGTTAATGATGATATACTTCATAGGAGTAAGAAGTAGAAAAGTGAAGGGTATAGAGTTTTTATTCAATGCAATTGAAATAATCATAAAAAATTAATATCTTGACAGTTTGTAGTATACTCTGCCTGTGAGACTCGTCAGAGTAACCACAAAACTTGAATACCAAGCTGAACCTGAAATGAATCAAGTCATGACCATTCATTGTAAGATCTTATCTGTCTGTAGGCTGATGATAATGATTGATGAATAATGGATTTTCATCTAATGGATTTTATCATCATCACTCAATTTTCATCAAATACACAATTTTCGTAGATTATTCGAATTTCAACTATACATCTCACACTCAACAATATTTTGATCACAAGGAACGTTGGTAGGAAATTACATTCGTTGACGGTCATTGATAAACGGGATGCCTGCTATTTGGTTCAAAAGGTATCTAAATTTATCTGGAGCAAAAACACAGTGTAGGAGGAGGATGAGGAGGAAAAGGAGGATATTGCTGGGGAACTGGAATAATGAGATGCCGATGCTCATTGTCTGAGATAAATGAGAGACTGTGATGTCAAGCGCAGAGTTGAGAAACGCCTCAGAGAGCTGAGTGAGAATAGTCTCTGAGGCAGTTGATGATCAAGAGGTTGTGGATGGCCTATGACCCCATTTCCCTCTCCTCACTTCTATCCCTCCCACTCTCTCTCAGCCTGCAAACTGCCTTTCAGCCAAATGTTCAGTTTTGAGCGCGCGGTGTGATTCCAGCAATCCTATCCAGCTTCTGAATGTTGTGATTCTTCCGCTTTCTCAGAAGTGGGAGGCATTCGGAAGTGGGACATCCACTTGATGTAACTTATGTAGCAGAATGCTGGAACGTTTCTCATGTTATTCCTTATCTTTTAGGCGGTTAAAACGATTGTGGAATGCATCTATCAAGGATTTAATATGAGAAGTTCCACAGAAATTATTATATATCTTGCAGATGAAACTAATCAAAAACGAATTTTGCGAAATAAATTTTCAATATTTCAAGAAAAAAAAATATTTTCGTCATCTCATTTTAAACTCACTATCAATTATTTTAGGGAGGATTTTCCAATTTCATCCTATCCAATTTTCTATTATCAACCCTTTGAGGTTTTCTTTGCTAAATTCGTTCCTCTATCATTTTATTTGCAGGCTTGGATGGTACTTACGGTTTGTTCCGACATTCCGTCATCATTCAAGTTCACATAGATAAATGCATTCAAAATAATATTCTCAATGTGCTAAGTTACTAGGCAGAAGAGCAATTGAACTCATTGAAACTGTTGCCCTGGATACGAAGTGGACGATTTCAATTGAGATCAGTATTCTACATAGTATCAATTGGATTCAACATTGTTGAATGATGAATTAAAAGGGAATCTTCACTGGAAGTATTCCACAAGATTTATCCTATTCGTCTGTGGAAAGTAATTCTTCAGCAATAAATTTGAATCCTCCTAAAACTGTGTATTTACAAGATTCAAATCAAAGAGTTTCTATTTTTTGTTTATCTGCATCTATTAATTCGCATTTTGAGTGTAATGGATAACGATGAACAAATAAAGCTAGTATTTAATGACTAAGCCACTTAGCGGCAACATCTTATCAACCAAACAGAAAAGGATCTGGGATTTGCTGAGTGTTTGGCTGGGTTGAATCGTGAGCTATCACTGGTCTCGAAAGTGAGGAAACAACCTGTTAGCGAGAGGCTGCGAAAAAGCTTCATTAAGATAAGAGGAATTTGTTTCAAAGTTGCAACTTTGTCATCGCGTCTGCCTTTTTATCTGGGTGATGCAGACGAACACATTTCCTCGTAACTTTTCTCATATTTCGTCTTCAATTATTTTCCTCTTTCACCAGCCATGATAGCTTCTCTTCCACTTTTCTTTACTACGAAACAAACAGATGCGTTGCCGCTTCTATTTCGAGTCCTTATCTGATATTATTTTCATCTCTGCGTCCGAGAAGCAGTTGTGTTGGAAAGTGCTGGGCAGAAGTTTTGAAGTTGAATCCTATCCGTGAAAAAGTATTCGGCTAACTTTTGCCTAACAAATCGTAACTTGCTGTCGTCACTGGGATAGAACGCTGACTTTTTGTCAATAATTTCCAACTTTCTATGAAAGATCAGCGGCTTTCATTGGAATCTTATAGATCATGTACGTACAAATATAAAAAAATCGTACTTGGAAAGTGAAGCATAAAAACTGAGTGTGGTTATGAAACTGAATAAATAATATGATGGAAGTAGTACAGATATATAAATATAGTTAGGATGATGTAACAATCCAAACTTTCCTGAAATTACAAATTGTTTACAAATTACTTACTTACAAATTGTTATTACTTATATTTTTGTACATAACAATAATTGAAAATCACAGTACCCTTTTAACATTCATTTTATCCTCACACAACATGTGTCCCTGTAGATTGTGTGATTCTCACTTGAAAGCTCAAGACATGTTATGTGAAAATGAAAATTAATGTTAGAAGGGGACAGTGATTTTTGATTTTCAAGAAAGTACAAACTACAATCTGATATTGGTTATTAGTGAACATTTTTACAAGGATAAAATATATTATTTATGAATCATATTTCTACAATATGACTTATAGACTCAAACCTGAACTTGACCCCATTTCTTGAGTTTATAATAAATTTGATTCTGTCGTACATGAATCACATTATGAATAATGCATAGGGAGCTCAGTAGACTGGAATAAATTGTGCAAATGGGATGACAGTCTTTTTCGCTCGCCTCATCTTCGTCCAAGGACAGTGTTCTTGACATTGATTCTATTGTGAGGTCATCTTTAAGAATATTATAACCTTATTTTTCTGATGCTTTTTGCTGGAATCAAACGAGTCGATAGTAGGCAGTCAATGAAAAATCGTGGACCGTTAGATGGACTGAGTTTGTTACAGATTGATGGAATGAAAGGAAAAGCTTAGAAATTAATAACTGAAAAAAGCTATCAAACAAGTGATTGACTCATAGCACGGAATAAGCATAAGTAGTGCTTCTTTCCTCTGTGCTCATAGTATCTAATAATTATTGCTCAGATTACTCATCCTACGTACTCCCGTTGAAAGGGTGATTTTCCACTAACTATGAAGATTCAATGCGTTTATTTTGGACTTGAATTGAATAGAAATTGTTCGTGAAAGACAACCTTAATTTGGATTGTGTCATTACCTGAATTTGGGAGGAAGAGATTGCCTTATTATTAAATTCAATCTCCAAATGTTATTACATTAGAGTTATTTGTGACATGGTTGAAGAGTGACTATAATATGATTTATCATTTTAACTAGTAGTTCTGTGAACAGTAGACCTCACGCAGTATTCTCATCCACAAGTACCTGATTGAAACTATAGACCTTATGGAAATACAGCAATAGACTGGCTTCTCCACACATCTGTGTAATCACTTGTCAGCTGATTTATGAATAATTCTATAGTCTGATTTTCACTCAAATATTGGCGTATGAAGGAGGCTCCTTTTTACTTTCCTTGCCCTATTACCATAGAGAAGGAAAGTATTGCTTTCCGAAAAAAATTAAGGTACCCCAATTTCTAAATTTCTATACGTTTCAAGGTCCCCTGAGTCCAAAAACTGGTTTTTGGGTATTGGTCTGTATGTGTGTGTGTGTGTGTGTGTGTGTGTGTGTGTGTGTGTGGTGTGTGTGTGTGTGTGTGTGTGTGTGTGTATATGAGTGTATGTGCGTCTGTGTACACAATATCTCATTTCCCAATTAACGGAATGACTTGAAATTTGGAACTTAAGGTCCTTTCACTATAAGGATCCGACACGAACAATTTCGATCAAATGCAATTCAAGATGGCGGCTAAAATGGCGAAAATGTTGTCAAAAACAGGGTTTTTCGTGTTTTTCTCGGAAACGGCTCCAACGATTTTGATCAAATTCATACCTAAAATAGTCATCGATAAGCTCTATCAACTGCCACAAGTCCCATATCTGTAAAAATTTCAGGAGCTCCGCCTCATCAATGCAGATAGATTCCCAATTATCAGGCTTCTGATACAATTGAAACAAAAAAAAATCAAGTGGAGTAGATTGAGCATGAAAATCTCTACAATTAATGTTCAGTAACATTTTCACCTAAAATTGAAAATAAGCTTTAAATTCGAGAAAATGTGATTATTCAATTGCGAATTATTGTTGATTCTATTAAATCATTCACTATGAAGAGATAGCAGACCTCATGTGTGTCTCCAGCGTTATTGCCCTGTCACCAGCTGGCTCAAATCTTTGAATAGTAGACTTGAGATGCGCGGGAAGACTAGCGTCAGGTGATCAATTTTCATAACGGCAAGGAAAGTTGTGTGAGTGCGCCACACCAGATTTTTCCTTTTATATTATCCTTGAAATGCAAAATTTCCAAAAACCTTGTGATACTTTTTCAAATTCATAAAACAAAATGGCGGCCAGTTGAAATTTTGTTTCTTAAATGACTGAGAAACCGTTGATTTTACAACAAAATTACAAAAAAACTTTTTCTAGTAATTTTTTTTTGAAATTTAAATTGTAATTCATTTGCAAATAATTCTACAGACATGAATCTACAATCACAAAATAATAAAGTTAACAACAGTACAAAATTTTTGAAGTATACAGTACAATAAAATTAACAATATTATAAGTTGATAAATTTCCTAAGTAATTTAAATGCCTATCGATTGGTACCAGATTGGTTTCAAAGATTGGACCAATATTAACTGAGATATGGCAGCTTTAGTGGTTGGTGACCCACCTTTAGATTTAGAGGGTTATGTAACGTTATTCTATTGTTTGAAATGACCTGAAATCGCTTACTATTAACATGCAATGCAAATTGAGATTGTTGCATCATTGAAGCGACTCTTTTAGTATGCCTTGGTTTGCACTGCAACTAACTTTCAGTGGTCACCTATCATTAAGGCTGCCATAACTCAGCTAATATTGATCCAATCTTGAAAAATCTGGTACCAATCGATAGGTAATTAAATTTTCTAAAAAAGTTATAATTGCAAGGTTTTTGTAAAATCAACGGTTTCTGAGTTATTTAAGAAACAACATTCTTAATGGCTGCCATTTTGTTTTAGAAATTTGAAAAATTATATTTTTTTTGTAGCTTTGTCCAGTTGTTATAAATCATTGTGCAAAGTTTCAATCTCGTATGTTTGACTAATCTCGTATTTAGAAAAAAGTGAAAAAAGCAAAATGGCCGCTGTGTGAGTAACTAAAGACTTCTGGATTATTTAAATATGATATGTTTTTCACCCAGGAACAATGCCCCAGAGTTATTGGTTACGAACTCGCGTAAATACTCTGTATATACCATTATAGAAACTTTGATGGATGTGTCAGGTTTCCTGCTTAAGTTGCCGAGAATGCCTCCACACATCACATTTCGTTAGTAACTGATCGGATGTCATGTGATCCCCTACCAATTTGCCAACTGTTTTGCAACAATTTCTTGACACGCTTTTTGACCCTTCACACAGCCACTGTTGCATGAAATTGGCTTCAATTAAACTTATCGATAGTCAGCTGCATGAGACCGCTTATGAAAAACATCCGACTGTTTTCATATAATATTCATCTGTCGGTAGACTACTCGATAAACCCTTCAATATATCATAAAATATCATGGTGTTCAAAAAATACATCAATATATTGATTAGATTAACATCTAACGATCTCAGAAGATAATGATCAATAAATAGTATAATTCGCTAGAGAGGATTCCTCCCTTTCGGTAATCATTATACGGCTAGATTGTCTTTTTCATAGTTTGAATGAATAATTCTGATTAAATACTGTGAAGTAACTTTTGTTATACTCTATTTATGAATGGTTGTGAGTCACATGCAGAGAGAGAGAGAGAGAGAGAGAGAGAGAGAGAGTACTGATGAGAGTTAGTCCTTAGCTGGATGAATGGGACAAAGTTATATTGGTTATATTTATGGCTATATCATTCTGTTGATACAACAGTAAAATGTTCAATAGAGTTTTCAGCGATAGGCCTAATTTTTTTTCTATTCAATAACAATGACAATATTCCTGGAACAAATTCTTAGAGAATTGATCTATGAAAATTTTGGAATTCTCTTACTCATAAATAATTACAATATTTTTTCAGGCTCGTTAAGAAATCCATCAACGAAAATTTTCAAGACCATCCACACGAATTTGAAATAATAATGTATCAGTCTGAAGTTACAGCATGCGGTTAAGTTCCAGGCAAAGCTTGTTTCAAGTACAATGTTCAAAATCACGTGAGGAGGAAAACTCTTGGAAAACTTGAAATAAGGAGGGTCCGCCTCACTTTGCCGTAATTTTGTACACGTGTATAACAAGCAAGTCCAAGTTTAAATGGAACAAGTTTCATTAATATTTTGTTCCCCCATGTAAGGGGAGTCCATCTCCCCCGAAAAATGCATGGCCTAGCAGGGCCTAATTTTGAAGAAGTCGTTAAAGCAAGCCCTCTATTTCCTCTCTGATCATACTCACCTGATAAGCACGCGATTTGGGGTTTTTGGGGTCCAAGACCCTTTTTTAACATGCAAAGAGGTTGCTGTAATCGCCTGAGGTAGCCCAACCTTTATCTGACATCTGATAAACAACAATTCTTGGAAACTGTGTAAGTTGACACCCACCTTTCTCCTATAGTCAAATGTTTTGAATGGTACTGGAGATTATCAGATCCTTGCAGAAATTACTTGTTAATTTTATAGAGTTTTCACTGATACCTACATGAATCCATCGTTCTTCTGATCAGTTCTAGGTCATGTATGCTCATTACTTGTTTATTAAATAATATCTTTGACTTGTTCATGTTATCAATATCTTGAGTTGGAACAGGCAAGAGATCCGGAACAAGAGATAATAAATGTATAGAATTGTTTGGGATGTATAACCAATGCCATCCAACGTTAATGTTGATGTTACCAGAGATAACTGAGTACTCTTATCATCATCATCTCATCATCTTCACTTCAGGGATTAGGTCTACATCTCTTTTTCCTGTAGGTCTATAGTTTTGGACTACAACGGGAATTCTTCCAGGTGGCATTCTATCCAAATGACTGCACCAGTTGCGTCTATTTTGAATAATTCTTTCATGTAGAGGAGCAACCAATAAAACCTGTCTCATATCAGTATTTCTGATTCTATCGAGTACTCTTATTCTGATATTCTTATCGACTTCAAGTTATCAGATATGTTGATATTCACTCTTTTTCATGAATACAATTAGTCAAGGTACCTAGAAGTTAGCAGTTAGCATGAGAAAAGTCAATTCATCGAAAAATTAACACAATTTCAAAACAAAGACAGCCAGAAAACTTCAATACAATTTATTCTTGCTGTAACTAATTCCAGCTGGGAGAATGAATGAGTTTGCTCACCTCGAGAATGGTGGGCTGAAAAAATAGATGAGGCTCAGTACAGTAATGAGTATCATCGGGGCCTGAGCAAAACATGTTGCCAAAACACCTTGCGCTGACAATGGCAAACCATTAATTTTGGCCTCCATTGTTGTACTCAGGCCCTGTCATGACAAACCACATGAACAACACAATTGCTCCACCGCAGGCCTATAAGCCTGAAGCCTGCTGCTGTGCCATCTGATCTAAGGAGGTGTCCTCACGAAACTCTTTCCATTTTTTGAATTACTGTGGGAAATTTTAAGTTTTTTGTCTACTAACCTGAATGGAAAAGGGTTGTTGAGTATATTCTCGATGGTTTATTGGAGAAAGAATGGTTTCTTTGAGAATTTAAAAATATTGTGATATTGTATCATTTGAGAGGAATCTTGTACATTGGGAGATGAAGTAGTACCTAAATGTAGTAAGTTTTAACAAATAGTCAGAAAAAAATTTGTTACAGAAGGTAAGTGAAGTAAGAAAGAAATCTTGAACAGTGATTATCTTTGATATTTTTGTGCTGATTTAGAAGGTAGTTGTTGAATGGTATTCCTCATACATTCTGATTCAGTATGAACGTGATCTCAGAATACGGTAGTTCAAAATAAGTCTAATAATGGAAATATTACCATTTTAATTACAACTTCGGTAACAGGTCACATAATCATAAACTAGAATGTACTTATTTTATGAACTACTCGAAAGAGTTGTTATTAATCAAGTTTTTTTCGTTTATCGAGAGATAATATATAACATCTTTCGTGACCAAAATTTTTTTCTCAAACATAGGATTTTCAAACAAGTATGATCTCAATTGTGGAGATACGATAACAAATCAAACTAATTTTCTAAAAATATAAATACATCTCAAGATAATATAATTAAAATTTGCGTTTTTAACCATGCCTGTTATTATGAATAATTCCAGTGGGTGAGTCAATAAAAGCAGTGAAATTTCAACAAGCTTTGTGAATCAGAAACAATAAAAGAAGATAGATTTGAGATATTTCTCATATTAGATTCCTTTAAGTGGAGTCAAAAGCACTCTACTAGAGCGATCAATGGCAATAAGTGTCCCCGTTTAGTCGGTGCTCAAAATTCAATAAAACCCCAACATGTGGAAATATATAGGCTGGCTGGAAAAAGTCGACCATTTGATATATTCACAGTCGGAATCAGATGTTTAGGGTGATGCAGGCTGGAATAGAGAGCATTTTGAAGGCAGGAGTAGAGACAAAATGCTCTGAAAAACATCTTGGAGATTCCAACACACGCAAGGCATGCCGACATCTGCCATCAACCGTGAAATAATACATGGTTCAATATTGAATTTTTATGCAATCTGTCTCCACACAACCAACCATTTCGACAGATTTTTCTCCTTCAATCCTCTTCCAATTTCCTCGGGGACTAAATACAGAAATGAGTTGGATTCAGTCTCGTGCCAAAGGACTATCAACGATTTCTTCCAGAAACGATTGAATATAAATCCCCAATTTGAACTCCAATGGCACAACGTTGTTCAATGTAATTCTTCAGTGAGCTTTCTTCCAGAATCGAGATCTACTTCCATTTAAACAATATTTTCTACAAGAATTGTAAAATTGTGTGTTCCATAGTGGAGTCACGTGAACTCAATTCTACATCACAACTTTTTTCAATTCCATCATTTTCTATTAGAAGCTCGAGTTTTATGGTGATCAATTTAATTTAAGAACAATAATATATTTGTGAGGGTTGAATCCAATTGTATCCAAAATATTCTCTCCACTTTTATTATAGAATGATTCATGATTTGAACAAGAATCTTTATTGTTTTCAATTTTTAAAATTTATAACTCTTGAATATTAAGCTGTCTTTCAGCCCAACATTCTACCTCTGTTATTCAATCAATTTCAAGGTAGGATAATGGAATGTATAACTCTAATTCATTCCATATGGCAATTCCGAGCAATGCGATTATTATGTAGAGAGGAGTTTTATTCAACAAGAGAGTTTATGAACTCTCTTCTATAACCACAATCCAAGTGGGGCAATAATATTAATGACATCCCACAAAAATTAAGGATTGTCTGATTGCTGAGATATCTTAAATTATTCATCTATGGATAAAAATTCTGTGAAAATCATTCATTAAATTAATCATAACCTTACTCATTGAGATTATCTTGTAGATTTCGGGTTGCTTTTTATAAAATTCAAGGATGTTTTGAAATTCCGATGAAGTGACACATGAAATATAAGTTTTTGTTGTTAATTTGAGCTGTTTAGTCTGGTTCTACTATTAGTGACTAGTGGAGCCAAATAAAATTCATTATACATTTTTATAGCCTATCACTATTTACTATAGTCTCCGTTCGTGTGTATTATATTATCATTCCAGCACATATTAATTGAACAAACTCAACAGTCTTCCCCAGATAGCAATAATCCCCTCCAGTAATAATACACTGCTTAGTTTCACATTTTATTGGCAGTAGGCTGCATAGTTAGTGGTAGTGGCAGTGAAGCGTGGGTTCCAATTGAATGTCGACCAATATAACTAGGCAAGCAAAGGTGCTAGCAAGGTGCCTTCAAAGGAGATTAACACCAAACGTATACATATAGTTGCTCTATACATATAGCTCTATATATAGTTGTAAGCTTAGCTCACCTTCTGTAGCTGACGGACGGTCCTAATGACTAGCCTGGGATAATCGGACAGGCAAACGTCTAGGGTCTCGAGTCTGCTCCTTGTCTTTGTCTGCCTCATAAATCGATTGTTCTAGTCCTTGTCCATATCTAAGTTCAAGCTTTGTGAGGTGCAATTGTTCAAGCTTTGTACAGTATAATTGGTCTACAGTTTGCTAGGTACGGTTCCAGGATTAGTTGCAGCTTCGTTGAACTGTATTAGGTTTAAGACTTCACTATATATGTATTGATTAGAAAGTCACAATCACATTCTTGAAATTCGAATTGAAAATTATTTTTCAAAATAATTCATATATATAAAATTATTTCCATCGTTCTGATGGATGATTTTTGTACTGTGTAGCCTAAGGAGAAGTCTCTGATGGCCGAAAAGTAGGCTACTATCACCTGGGTCCGTCACTTGTATGGGAGATAAATGTATGTGCATTATTATCAATCTCAATCGGGGCTGATGTTTAGATGGAAGAGAATAGCACTATTCCAGGCAAGAACTCTATTGTTCTTCTAAAAACGATTGTCATAATCATTTTCTCATAAATAAATAAATATAAATGACAGTGTAGCTGTAGGAGAATAAATATAGGATATTCATATTATTATATATTCAACTAACTTAATTCTCACCCACTTTTTCAAACGACCCTTAATTTCCATGTTCACAGGAATTATTATCCTATCTACCTATAAAAGCTTGAAAACATTTTGTAATTATCAATAACCCAAGAAAGATCAACATAAGCTGAATAATATTATCATTCGAGTTGATTCATTTGAATTTGAAAGAGCACAATCAACTAATGCTGTGCGCCACTGGCAGTAAAAGGCCAACAGTTTAGTCACCCAAGTTTGCCGGAAAGTTTGAGAAAAGTTGCAGGTGTATACTGTACCAAACCAAAACAACTTACACAAAGTTCAACAATAAATTTCCAAACTTCGTCGTCCGTCTTTCTTCGCTACGTTGGCCTACAACTGTGCAAATCGAGCAACTAGAAAAAATGTCTTCTGGAATGTTTTTCTAAAGAACACTCGCTATTTGTCCAAAAATTGTTCTTCTCAACCTTTCGTTGACGTTTTTGATGGAAGTAATATCATGGCTCATTTGACATCAATGATGTTCAGTTCCAAGAGGAATCAACTTTCTCCAAGTTCATATACGATAAAATTAATTTACGTGCAATGCTAGTAGCTTCGATCATTTTTCCAAGTGATGTTTTGAAATATCTCATCGTAGTTTCCACCAGGAATGAATTGGTCTAGAACTCTCGAAGCTTATAACTGATCCGGTTGTTGGATAGGATAATAAGATTGTTGAGTTGGTCTTTCAAAACATAGTACAAATATGACAAGTAAAATGGTATAAGTACAGTAGTGGTTCTATGAAGGCTCCAAAAAGGCACTAATAGGCTAATAATCTATTAATTAGAATCCAATCCTCCAGTTCACGATACACTGCATCTATTCATCCACTTATTCACTCATTTCTCAATTCACACATTTTTCCAAAGATTTAATCCGCAAAAATATAACGTACCTATATAGATGTATATAGTTGATGTCTAGCAGTTTTTGTTCTACTAATAGTGATGCCCACATTAGCTCTAGTCTTGTGCGCAGGTAATGGGAAGGATGATTGTATGAGATATAAAAAGTAAAAAGTCATACAGCTTTTGGTGGATTCCGAAAAACCGAAAGGTGACATTCAAACTTATTAAAATGATACAATTATTCAAAGTAGAATTGGCTCAAGTGGTCACCCGTACAACGGAATTATTCATTTATTCATAAACAATAGTTAAACTCAGATGAAGACGACAGTCATCCGCCCAAAACTGCTTTAAACCTCTATTCAAGATAAATAGTTCAGAGGTTATCAAGAGATTCATGCCTTGTATCGCACCTGAGCGATTAGACGATTAGATAGATATTTCACCAGAAAGGCCAACAGAGCCAACCATTTCAAAAATCGTATTATGAAATTTTAGTAGCTTCAGTTAATATACTGATGAATCTGACAATCATACAAATTGACAACCAGTCTGATATTGAATTATGGTAAAACCATTTCTGGAGTAAGCTATTCCACTATTTTAGTAGTGGATCGCTTGAAATAAACCTCGAATAGTTCGACTTCTCTTTTCAGAAAACTGAGTACCGAGAATGACAGTAGGGGGAAAAGGAGGAAAATACATATAATAAGGGAAGAGGATTGGATAAGGAAAGAGAGAGAATGCATGTATCCAGCTGCCGCTGCTGGACGCAGATCCCCAGTCATTCTCCACATATTAGTGAGCTTTCTGCTTTATTTCCCCCTCACACACCATTATTTTGGGGAGAATAGGCATGGAAAGAAGAAGAAACAAAGAAAAATGAGGGTTGGCACCATTGTGTGTGTGTGTGTGTGTGTGTGTGTGTGTGTATATTGTCTAAATTAACAGGAAACACAAAGGCATCGACTGATCCTTACCCTTCCCCTATAAAATCAAACAGATCCCACAGCAGCAGTTGTCCTCTACAAATATGTTTGCCGTTCAGCTATCAGCTCTCCTGCAAGGATGCTCGGCGAAATAATATTAGTGGAACGGCTTTAAGTGAAAATCAATTTGTTTAGCTAACTCGTCGCCCACTTCCAGCCAGATATCAATAAACTTTTGCCAGAAACAAAAACATTCGACGCTTTGCGGTGTAGGGGTTGAATCGACAGTTTGTATACTTCACCGTGGTGTGTATTGGATACAGTAGTTCCGAGATTGGCTAATTGAATCTATCATACTTCCACCAAACTTCTGATTTGTTTTTCAGTGTTTTTTTTGTGCTCTCATATTTATAGGTTTGTTTGTTGATTGAATTTAAAGGATTATTTAAAACATATCGGTCGTCAAGACAAAACAAAGGTTTTGGAATCAAGTTTGACCTCTAAACAATTTCTTATATGAATATTATTCGAAGGCTACGGCTGTTGGAACCCCTCCGCACAGTGACATACCAGTAGTATATTTGTTATACTTGTATATATATGTTAGAATATTTGTAATATTATCAGTGTCAGGAAAGAACGATTTTTAGAGATTGCTCCATGTAGATTATGATAAGGCGTCAGAAAATAATGAGAAGAAATTTGAATTCTATGGCTTCACTAACATTGTCATATCTCGTATGTTCATTTTGACATTTATTTTGAGGGATTAATTCTGGCTACAAAAGGCATTGGTCCTTCCTCATCGAAGTATTTCTTCACTTTCATTCAATCTCAAATAAGATAAGTGGATTTCACCTTCTAGAGATAACTACTAATCGATTCAACTCTTTTTCTCTATTTCATATAAATTTAGAATTGGAAATATTGGGTTTTCGCTTGATCAGTGGAATATCAACACTAAATTCGAACTCCAACTATCATTTTCTGCAATCTTCTAAACGTAGTCATGTTCTATTCCTGAATAATTTAAATATTCTATAATATTTTCTTGGGTGAATTGATTTATCCCAAAGCGATTCTCTCAAAATGTGTACACTGCAATCCTCCATACCTCCGTGTTTTGATCGAAATCACTGAGGCTGGAAAACGTGTAGAACTTGCATGTCGTGCAATCATTGCCAGCTCAGCTCTTTTCAATTTTTCCAACTTTTCAACACACACAAAAAACTTTCCCTTTGGTTTCAGGGGTCGGTTCATGGGTCAGAGTGTACATATATATATATATATATATATATATATTATATATATATATATATATCGTTTTCAAGTAGATTAGCATCGGAGTTTTCGTGTGGGTGACGGTTGTGTGATGATGGTGAGGTAGGGGACTCGGTTCGGGTAGTTTCGTGAACGCGAAGTACCCCCTCTAATTCCCCCCTTCCAAGACTATTTCATCCCTCTTCGGTGGAAAAGCGCAGGCATTCGGAACGCAGTTAGTGTCGCGATGCTTTGGTGAGAATACCCGCAGCAGTCATGCTCCCGTTCCGACGGTATTCAGTGAGCGTGCTTCTTTAAAACGAATTTTATTTTTCCCTCGCGAGTTGGAAAGTACAGTAAGTATGCAATTTGTTACATGACTTGTTCCTTGTTCCTATGTCAGTGTCCTTTGGTAAAAGCCCACGCTTTTGAAGCTGAATAAATATTTATTAAAAGTGCTTCAAATGAAAATAGACGATCGAGTAGAATAGAAAAGTTACGTATTGAAATCAATATTATCAATCATACTTTGATTATACATGTCATAAATAAAAACTGATATAGAAGATTCATTGATCAATCATTCCCTTAGAAGTTTCTTTATTTTCCAATAATTCTCCTTGTGCTGATTGGGAAAATAAACTTGATTTTTGTTTCCTATTCCATCATCCAATACTCTTATATGGTTCTTGATCATATTGTGAATACTGATTATAATAATTGATATGAGTGAGTTGTGCATTCAGCAATAATTATTCAAAATCATGAAATCGAGTAAAAATTATTGGAAAGAATTTATCATATTTCAAAGGTTTCTTTGTCGATTTTTCTAGTGTTTATTAGTCATTGATAATCAGACATTGGTTTTAAGACCATGGTCGTCTGATCAAATACTTTGTCTCTTCAGGATTGGAGCAATCAATCCTGATTCTATTTGATGAATAACCATAGGCCTATATCTATAGAGAAGGTCTATTATCGCAGTACAAAGGTTTTCACCGATTGTTGATCAGTAATTCATTTTATGACACCAATACTATAAATGATAACAAGAGTCATACTAAAAAGTCACTTCCCAGTTATATCAATGGTTCTGAACTTCATGATAGCTACTTTCAACCAATGTCAATAACAAAATTAAAAGAAAAATGCTCAAGTTATTTTATTGAAGTAGCCTGCATAAAGTACAAAAGGAAACTGCTCTTGTTGTTGCGAAAAACGTGATCTTAAACAACTTTAGTCTTATTAGTCACAAAATGAAATAATATGTATGGATTGAGAATATTTTACGCTTATCTACGAGTTGAATGAAAGATTTTTATAATAATTAGGTAATAATTCCTAGCACGTCTAATTATAGTCACAACTACTCAATATATTAAGTCAAATTTTCAGAGTTGAGTGCTTCTGAGAACTGCTGGTCAGTTCCAGCTAATGTTATCGAGGTATTACTTGAAAATTATTTTTGGAACTTTATATTGAAATATTAAAGATTAAATATTTCAGAGACAAAATTCTTCTGGGAAGTTCACTTGCCTATACTGGCTAAGCTTTTATGAATGAATTATTTCTATAATGAATTTTATTTTTATAATGAATAATTTCACGAGAGAATCTTCATTTCCAATGAAAAACAGGATGAAATTATGTGATGAAACATCGTCCATATATGAATAATTGAAATGAATTATTTCTGTAATGAAGAGTAAGTTTGAATATTATCGAGTGCTCTCATCCAGCTCATCTGGAATAATAAGATCAGAGGGAAATTCAATCGAATAATGTACAATATCCAATACTCAATTTTCACAGTTCAGTAATTGAATATTCGCAGCCAAAGAATATTAAACTCACGTCCCACTCTTTAACACATCCTCATCAAATTCCAATGAGCTAGATCAATAAGATCAATGATATAATAATAGAGATTCATCATCCATAGCACTAATAATCTCTAAATCTTTATCGAATCCTCTAAATATTAAACATAGAGAATTTTTCAATTCAACTTCGATGATAGAGTATTGCCCCAGGCAAGATACAAGCAAGGTTTATAACTGTGGTATTTTTGAACTGTTGCAACTTTGTAGATAATTTATTTTATGAAGTCGTTGGCCGCGCTGTTACTTTAATCGCACAAGTCAGTTCACAGATTTTCCAACCTGTTACTAACGTTGGAAAATTAACTCGATACTATTTATGAGTTGAAAAAACGCATTTCAGTGGCTCAGTACCCACATAAAGTTGGATCCCGGATAACTTATCATTATTCTTCCAATTATGCACCCTTGACAAAAATTGATTATTCCTTTGTACTCTACTTTCTTATCTCTACTTGTTCATTTTTCAGTTGAACTTTCAGTCTTGGAACTCTCATTGACTGGATTTTATAAGAAGAGATTTATGCTGTTTCATTTGCTTGCTTGTAATAATTAATGTTTACTTACTCGTTACTTTCGTTGACTTGATACTTTCAACTGGAACGCGCAAGGTATTTTTGAAACTTCATTTTTCGAACATGAATGTATTGTTCTTTAAGCTTTAAAAATTCATGATTTGATAAAGAGGTGTTCAAAAATAATTCTATCCAAACAAGCCAATGAGGGAGCAGAGAGTAGTTTCAAAGTCAATTATTGATGAAGTAGAAAAATTGGAGAGCCAGCGATTTTGTAGTTTGGGAATCAGTCGAAAAGAGTTCAGAAACACATGATTAGACTAATTACAAACTATTTCAACGGTTATTTTTTGGTTTGTAGTCAGTCAATGAGAGTCCAAAATCCAATCACACGCAGTGTGGTTCGACTTCATATCCATGTAGTGAAAAAACAGAAATAAAAATGAAACTCTAAGTACCCTTTTTTAAAACTGTTTATGCTACTCACAACATGTTTCGACTATGATGCCAGTTCTATTTTACTTTCCTTGCCCTATTACCATAGGTAAGGAAAGTATTGCTTTCCGAAAAAAATTAAGGTACCCCAATTTCTAAATTTCTATACGTTTCAAGGTCCCCTGAGTCCAAAAAAGTGGTTATTGGGTATTGGTCTGTATGTGTGTGTGTGTGTGTGTGTGTGTGTGTGTGTGTGTGTGTGTGTGTGTGTGTGTGTGTGTGTGTGTGTGTGTGTGTGTGTGTGTACACGATATCTCATCTCCCAATTAACGAAATGAATTGAAATTTGGAACTTAAGGTCCTTACATAATAAGGATCCGACACGAACAATTTCGATCAAATGCAATTCAAGATGGCGGCTAAAATGGCGAAAATGTTGTCAAAAACAGGGTTATTCGCGATTTTCTCGAAAACGGTTCCAAAGATTTTAATTAAATTCATACCTAGAGTAGTCATTGATAAGCTCTATCAACTGCCACGAGTCCCATATCTGTAAAAATTTCACCCCATCTATGCAAAGTTCGATTTTAGATTCTCAATTATCACAATTTTAACAAGAAAAAACAAGTGGAAAAGATTGAGCATGAGAATCTCTACAATTAATGTTTGGTAAAATTTTCACCTAAAATTGAAAATAAGCTCGAAATTCGAGAAAATGAGATTATCCAATTGCAAACTTTTGGCAACTGTTGATTCTATTAAATGATCCACTATGAAGAGATAGCAGACCTCGTATGTCTCCAGCGTTATTGTCCTGTCACCAGCTGACTCAGATCTTTGTTTATAAGTAGACTTGAGATGCGCGGGAACACTAGCGTTAGGTGATCAATTCTCATAACGGCAAGGAAAGTTGTGTGAGTGCGCCACACCAGATTTTTATTTCTATTCAAGGGTAGCCCTAACGAAAAAATACAGTGATATAATCATAATTGTTAATTTTCTTCAATCCTTATTTCAATTTTAATTTATTCCAGCACAAAAAAAGAACACAATATTAATCATAATCAAGAAACAATTGGATACAATATTATTATTAGTAATGATATAATGACTTATAGGAGAACAACGGGCTTCAGCCAACTATGGATTCCCGTGTAATAGAGCATAAATATATGAGATATGGAGAGGAATGAAAATGAGAGATATATGGAGGCAAAATAGTGATAAATACTGATTTGTTAGAAACCTGTTCTTCAATATCAAGTGAAAATTTTCTACAAGATACTCGATTCCCAAGAACTCCTGTATTAACAATGGATATACGATTTGAAGATCCATCTTGATATTAGAAAAATTACTTGGAAAAAAGAATGAAATAACAGAGCACGTGCAGCTCTCATCAGATTGATGGGATGCCGCAGAAGTTACCGGATTGCTTCAGCTAGCACAGAAAAAGAGCAGAGAATGAAAGAAAGCAGATAAAATATGAGTGCAAAATACCATCTCAGCGATGTAGATCGAGAAAATGAAAAGTTGAAAATCGCATCTCAGAGGCGAACACTATCTTTGTTCGTAGCGTCTCTGTCATTCAAAACGCGGCGAATCCAATACATTAACAATCGCGTTTTGATGCAAAAAGCTCTTAGTGCATCCTTTGCAATCCTTTCACTTCTGTTTGTTATTTCAATAGTTTCTGCTGCTTGAGCACATAGGGCCACCGTCTTCGTTTGATGGACGGTTTACAGACAGACAGAACTCATGAACAACTACTGGTCTATTCATAAGAAATTTCCAAGAAACATTATGCAAATTGAAGTTTGAATTATTCATACAATATATCATTGGCAATGTTTCCATTTGGAAAGTCTTATGAAAAAATTTTGAATTGGAAATACTCCTTGAAGTACTTACTTGTTCATTCTGATATTTTTAACGTTTTGAATTGTAGGCTATGGAAATATTATACTGAGGAAAAAGTAGAATGTTGGGCAGAATGCATTCATTTCTTGTTATATCTGATATTTAGACTGTTTTCAAATTTGATAGCAGTTTAAATAAATTGAATAAATAATGTTCATTGGGAAGAATGTTTTGATATTAGTTTATTCTCTCGACGCACCTGTCATAAAACTCTCTATTTCTCAACCTAACTAATGTTTTTGATGTGTTTCAGATCAAATAATTGGCTTGAAACTGGTGAGTCTGGATGATACTGTATCCATATTCTTAATTATTATTGTTATTGTCAGGAATTATGCTGATACGAACATTATATAATTCGCTAATTGAAAATTAGCTGATATGTACAATTCCGTGAATAACATAAGGTTGTCCTATAACGAAGTAGAGAACACTGGTTTCCTTCTTCCGTGGTCCTACCAAGTTAACGGCTGACAATGTACTTACTTCATTGATATGAAAACTTGGACAGTTTTGGCCTTATCCAATTTATAACATTTATATCAAATAGTTGATAGTGCACAATTTTATAGCTCACTATCATATCCACTATTCTATGAGCAACATTATCAAATCAGTACAATTCAAGTAATCAAATCATAGATGGAATCAGCTAAATTCATTATTCCATTATTGGAAATACTCTTGTTCCGATATAATACAGCTCTCTGATGCTAGTTTCACTATAATTCTGTACTGGTAAATTCAGTGTAGATTGCTACTATACTACGGAACTTACAAGCAAACAGTCAACTCGTATCTTTGAAGAAAAAATGTTGAATCGATGCCAGCTAAGTTAGCATTCACATGTCATCACTCACTGACTGGAAAGTGCAATCTGCACCCGTGCATCACAGTGTCTGCACCCTCAGCCAACAATGTATCCAACAACTCACTACACGTGTCATGGGACATGGTGTGGGGTGGGGATGTATGGGGGGCATCAAGCATGGGTTCACCACATTTGTGGAGGGGGGTTTCCTCATAGCGGGGGCTAGATAAACCACGAAAACAATGCATGTGCCCATGTTAATGTGGTGCACACCCATACAATGCACCCACAAAGCTGTGTGCTGATGCTACTGGACATCCAATACATGCATATACAATAAACACACACATATATGTAGTACCTGTGTTTGACGACCCCCTCATGGAGGGCGACCTATGAAGTGGTAGGGGGTATGAAGGTTTCCCGAAGCCGGATGATTGAATAGTACGTCGCGCTTCATTGGTTACCATGACAACGTGTTGCCAACACCCGCACTAATCAAAAGGCCCCCTTCTCGACTTCGACTTTCTCCTCATCGTTTGAAATATTACTTTATTTATAGCCGCCCCTTTTTCCACGTTTTGCATGACCAGCTAGCACGAAAGAAAAAACTGAAGATGAGAAAGTTGGTGCTACTATCTCCAAGAAAGGGTGGGAAGTTGGGGGTGATAGGGAAAAGGAGAAAAATCGGTGCTACACTTTCCAAGATAGGGTGAAAAATTTGGAGGAGATAGAGAAATCGGAGCAAAACAGTTTTCTTCTTGAGGTTCCCACACAAAGCTACTCCCTCCAAGACACAGAGAACAAAATTAGAACAGATAGAAGAATGAAGGAATAGTATTTTGCGTGGAAATAGCTTCCTCGGTAAAAGAGACAAGTAACTTTTTTCAAGAAGGAAACTTCTTCTCATAGTTTCTATAAACTCTGCTTTCCTCTCACACACAAAACCGAGCAATATGAGGAAATGAAGAGAATGTTTTCTTGGAAAAATATGCTGTGTTTCAAACAGCTTAACTTGGCCATTTTTCTAATTCAAAGTTTCCAAATTTTTGAGTTTATGAGCGTTGATGAAATTTATTGTCTTTACACTGATAGACACTCAGTGTAGGCCAATGCCATGCTAGTCACAAGAGTATGCGGAAGGTGAAAACTATTTCACGCACTCTCTTTATAAGCTCAAACTTAGAACATAACTTTACTTCAAGCAGTAATTGAAAGGTATGACCCAAATAGTGAAAAATCTCATGTTTTGAAGGTTGTAAATCAATTCTCAGTAATGGTTTCAGGAGAATGTTGGAGAGATCTATTAGTCAAACTTATGCATCTTGATATTCATTCTCTATTTATAGTAATATGAAATTAATGTTCTAGTTCAAATTGTTGGAATAATCTCAAATCGCAAAAGTACTCGTCTACTTCGAGTATTTGAACTTGTAAGAGTCAATCGTAAATAATACGAATACACATTTTAAGAAGTTGGTATACGATCTTTTTTATCAAGTTTCACGCTTATTTGTATAGACGACACAGACATGTCTTGAAACTTGAACTTGCTCGAATGTTTTACCAATTAGGTCTTATATTGAACAATATCTTTTCTCATCTTTCTGTATCGAGTTTCTTCATTACCAGCAAACAAAGTTAAGAATATTTTCATTAACGAATCAATAGATCAACGTGTGATGAATTTCGATATTCATCACCAATGCCACGCACCTCATTGCAAAATAGAGTCGGTGCTTTCAAAACCAGTTGGCTCGATTGTCATTGCGAATAATGTCTACCATCAAAACGTCAAATGCAGGACTTTCTGCCAGCTTTCAGATTCGAAAAATGTAAGATAAAACAAGAGCCTGCCAATCAGAGCTAACTGGAGCTCAGGTGCATTTCTCTTCTTCATTTCCTTCTCTCCTATTCAAATGTCACAGCTATTTTTCATCTCTTTCCACTCTTCAATACTATACATTACCGCCCGTTGCCTCCTTCTGTTGGAAAACAATGGAGTTGTGCGAGATCTTTTGTGATGGAAACTTCATAATCTTCCTGCATTCAACTAGGAATTTTTGTCCTTCTTTTCTTGTTTTGTCACGGCCTGGTTAATTTGTAGCTTTTCTCACAGACGAAAATGTTCTCCGAAAATATAATATAGAGATTCACTTCTTCCCAACAAACAATTCCCTGACTTTCTCTCTCATTGCCAACCAGGATCAAGATTGAGAACTTTTCTTGATAATTACTGTTGATGAACCTATAATAATATCATTCAATATTATCATTTATTTATATATATTTTTTATTTATTCATCCTTTCAACATGATACTATCCTATCCATACTTTATATTCAATAGCATATGAAAATTGTCAAATAATTTTTCATTTTAGCACATTATCATTGAAAACTACTGTATTGAAATTCATAATGGATTATTTCTATCACTATCAAAATGACATGTTTCAGTGAATCTGTTGGAGAATGCTTATAATTTTGAAAAACTTATAATTGGATCGAATGCTTTCGATTCGACATGTATATTGAGCAATGAGCCTCATGGTGTTAGTTGAATTTAATCATTAATGTTAAAATTAATGGTACTGTATCAGTATGTCTCGTTCAAGATTGTGAGCAGAATTCATTAAACTGATATTAAATTTGGGAATTATTCCAATGTTTCAAATAAAAATTCCCGAAGATGAATATGTATAAAAACACTATTGGTTGATAAGCCACCATTTACATAGCCAACTTTGTTTATTCATTAATTGGAAATGTATTTGATCATCTTCATTCTCCATGAAAGTACTCTGCAGAAAAGTTGGGTACAATCTTCTATCGCAATACCATTTTTTGGTATTCACTCAGGGAAACCTCATCAGATATATTTGTCTGATAAAATCTTCGATTATGTTATCAATATTCAAAATTAGTACAGCAATAGAAATTACTATGAAAACCCAACTCCTTCATTCTCGGGCATTTTATAATCAACTGCAAGGACTCACTCGACACAATTACAGTAGACCATTGAAGAATCACAAATAGGCCTACTCTCTAAAATACATCCGAAATGAGTTTTTTCATTTGATCGATCCATATCACACTAACGTATGCATGCAGGATGCAGGTAAAAAGCCATACTACTGGTTACTGGTTTTAAAACGCAAATCGACGAATATCCGGTCCTACACAACTGATTCGGCTCACTAATTGGCGTATGCATTGTTTTCGATCTGATTTCTGTTCTGTTTTATTTTTGAGGCAGTCTGGCCCCCAGCTTCCGAAGCAGGACTCGGTGCTCAACCAGTGTTCGCTCTTGTTTTGTGTGATAATGACGTGAAATGGGATGGCTGCGTACATCGATCGCATTGAAAAGGATAAAAGCAACTCATTTGTGCAGGTATCTTAACAGGCATTTAACATCAAATTTTTATCCAATATGAAATTACTCTGTGGAATTAGATACTGAAAATTTTAGAACAGCATGAGCGTATTGTTCCGAATAAACGCTTCCTGTAGTTCAATGAACAATTTTGGTTTCTCGTTGTAAATACAGTCGATTTGAACGCACCTTTCGTAATCCGTATTATTTGTTCTACCAGAGAATTTGAATTGTGGAATTACTGTACTATTGATTTTCCCCGGCTTCCAACGTAATATTGATAGAATATGAATTTTTATCCAATATGAAATCACTCTGTGGAATTTGATCCAGAATTAACAGGAATATTTGAGTTTACAGAACAATACGACTGTTCTTTTATTTGATAATGTTCGTGGTTGTACAAGTGAGTGTTATAAGATACACAATATTAATAAAAATGTTTGATTTGATATTACAATATCATTGTTCGTGAGTTGGACAAGACTAGCTATTCCAGAAAATTAGTCACGCTCTCAGAAAATCTTGTTTTTCCTATTGTTAACTTTCCCCTAGGTGTGGGTGATAAGGAAAATTTGAAGTTTAGGGATATCAGAATTTTTGAAAATGCATTCAATTTGAAAAAATGAATGTTTTTGCCATGAGCAATTCCGAAAAGTTATTTCGGTTCTATGAATTTTTTTATCTCTGCTCAATTCACTTCTCTCCCTGAACACGATAACTCCATTCCTAATTAACCGATTGACTTGAAATTTTAAACTTAAGGTCCTTATCCAATGAGGATCCGACAATAAGAAATTCAATAAAATTCAATTTAAGATGGCGGATAATTACTAAAAAACCATGTTTTTCACGGTCTTCTCGAAAACGGCTCTAACGATTTTCTTCAAATTTATACCATGGATAGCTAGCTATCCATAAGCCCTCTCAACTGACATGAGTCTCATTCCTGGGAAAATTGCAGGAGCTCCGTAATATTCTTGAGAATAATGGCGGATATTTACTAAAAAAACAAGTTTTTCACGATTTTCTCAAAAATGACTTGACCGAATTTTTTCTAATTCACATCCTGTATAGTTATTTATCAGCTCTATCAACTGGCATGAGTCTCCTTCCTGGGAAACTAATGAGGGGTCTACCCCATCCTTGAGAAATGGACTTTGTAACCTCCTTCTCGTGTATGATGTAGGTATGTAGAGCAGTTTATTAAGAGAACACATAGTCGATATATTTCATCTGTAGAACATCTGTTTCGACGACTTTTAAAAAATCATCAAATTTCACAATTTACACAAAGGAAAAAGTACTCTGAAAACAATTATATTATATACACATATACAGTAGTCTCATCAAAGTTTCAAATATGTTGCTGCCAATCGTCATTATGTTATTCCCCTAAATATATTCTCGTTTAAGAATGAGGCTTGCAGTTCAATGAGCAAGGAAAGTTGTGTGAGTGTACCACACCAGATTTTTTGTACTAGCCTTTCCAATATTGGAATAACATTTTTGATTACTTCTCGATGGATTTTATAGAATATCCATGAAGGGAAATTCTTATATTAATAAATGGAAATTCTTATTTTAATTCTTATTCCATAAATGGAATATCCATGAAGAATGGAAATTAGGAATTGGGATTGAATTGATTTTGATTTTGATAAAATTAATTGCAGTCCTCGTTCATATCTATATCCTTCAACATCATGTTCTAATCTGCCATTTTAACGTGTTTCGGATGGACACGTTACACCGTCGGTCCCGGCTGCCTAAAAAGCAGTCGTTAGGTCATGTCAGAGACCCTGAAATTTATCAGTCGCGATCTGGAAACTCTGACACCAGACATGGGTTCTAGGTCACTCGATACTATTATTATTACTCTGCCATTGGTCATAAGATGCGCACCGATAAGGCACGTCTACAAGTAGGCGTGTCAAGGCGCAGCCAATAGTAGACCACCTACATTATCGATCTTCACAACATCAGCTATTAGAGTTCTCTTTTCCAAAAGTGAAATGTTCAGTTTCTCTGTACTCTTCATATTGATTTCATTCAAACTTATAATTTTGTTCATGATAATTAGTGGCTTAATAATGGCATACCGTATCTCGTGGAAACATTAATGGATATGATGCTTACATAATAATTTATGTTAAATATCCGGTTCCATCGTTTTAAACTATAGAGCAGTCGTAGAACAGTGATATAATATCAAATTGTGCTCAATTACCTTGATGATTCTTGTCAAGTATCTGTATGATTTTTGTGATATTTATGTAATCAACTGTTATTCATGTAGTTATTGATCTGATGTTCTCCTTATCATAAATCATTAATCCGGAGCTGATGACATGAAATTGTAATTGAACATTGATGAAGTGCTGACTGCTGACTTGATCAGCTATTAATTAATTGCTGAGGGACTTCGCAGAGGAATTACGTATGTCATTATAAGCCCAGGTCCAGGCATCATTATCCTACCCTTAATAGACTAATGATTAATATTATGTGTACGCATTTGCGAGTATTGAAATGTTATCAATGTACATTATGTCACAGATAAAATAGTTCCTTGTAATTTGAATCAGAAACTGAGTACAATCACCACAAAAATTTATCAAAATTTGAAAAATCAACCAACATTTTATTAATCAACAAGAAGTATATTTATTTCATCGCTATAGGAGATCAGACTGACGGATCATCTGAGTTTGAGATACTTTATAAACTTTATTCGTGTTGTGATACAATTCAACAAACTAAATTAGGTCTTGAAAATTGTATTCCAACCATAGCCTACTATAGATAGAGTAAGCCATGATTTTAACGCAGACTATCCAATTATACAATATATTTCATCAGATGAGAATGACTAATAAATACGAAGTACGGTATGCATATGATATTGTCAGTGATTCAAGAGTCAAGTTGACAATTGCTCCATTTAACATAGATTTTGTTAAAAATAAGAGGAAAGCTATAAATGAAAGAATAATGAACAATGTAGCAGAACCTTTTTAGACATTCATTGGTAATTGACGCCTGATCAGAGAGTAGAGAAAATTTATTTAATCCCGATATTATGCGCGATTATCAGTGAATGATGTTTGTTCATAATCAAACATTCGATTATGGAATGTGCTGCATACAAAACTCGTTATCATGGGTAATGCTCTACTGGCAACTCAATTGGAAAGCATTTGCAGTGCGTTTGACAAGCGAGTCTATATGAATTCAATTTATTCAATAAACATTTTCAGTATGTTACCAGTATATTTCATGTTGTCATGGGCACTACAAAAACTAATTGATAATAGAAGGGAACTGAAGGACTTAATAATATGAACAGAAAACATAATAATTGGATATATACTTCTCTCCTTATATTGGACTTACATTTTCAAATAGACTGATACTTCTCAACAGTTAGAGATGATATTATTCGAATATGATTGTGAGTCAGACGAAGTGAACTTAGTCCTCTGTTGAGTCAAGAATAAGAGGGAGAATATGAGGATGAAAGTGAGAGGATTATACAAATTTATTAAAACGGTCGAGTGATTTATTCAATCAATTAAGGAGATAAATTTATTAGATTAAATTGGAAGAAGAATGAAAAGATATCTTCAAGGCCTCCCTTGTATTCTCTCATAGCCAATCTCACATCACAAGAAATCACCAGACCCAATGTTAAAAGTAAACTTTTTAGAATCAAGTTCAATACGCTTTCTATTATGTAGGCTACTTTACTTTGAGTATTTGCTAAAGTTGGTCTATTAATTTATGTAGAAACAAAATGACCATTATGAGATAATACAATAGTTTCAATGAAAATATGAATTTCACTTTATGCAAAGATACAGAGTGTTTCAGAGAAACGGGAAATTTTGAAAGTTAAATAATTCCAAGAAAAACAAATCTTTACATAAAGTTTCTCATATCATTCGATAGTAAAAATGATGCCATTTTAGAATAAATAATACCGTAACATCTATTTTTTGAAGATGACATCTTGCAGGTATGTTCCTTTTCCACGCAAACATTCCTGTAGTCTCTTCATCACATTGTCTATTTATGGTTTGACGTAACATTACAACTCGAATTTGAAATCGCTTCTCGAATCTTGGCTTTCTATTCTGCAACAACCGAAGAATATTGAAAGCCAAGATTCGAGAAGCGATTTCAAATTCCAGTTGTGATGTTACGTCAAACCATGGACAATGTGATGAAGAGACTACATGAATGTTTGCGTAGAAAAGGAATAGACCTGCAAGATGTCATCTTCAAAAAATAAATGTTACGGTATTATCTATTCTAAAATGGCATTACTTTTACTATTGGATGTTATGAAAAACTTCATTCAAAGATTTTTTTTCTTGAAATTATTTAACTTTCAAAATTTCCCGTTTCTCTGAAACACCCTGTATTTGCTTCAGAATGTGATGATTCGTTTTAGAATACTCTACGTGTTGAGGATTAAGGCCCTAATGCATAATTTAAAGGCAAACGCACAACAGACAGACGAAGAACAAAATCAAACGTCTGCTTGCTTGTGTGGCCCAATTTCGTGCTCAGTATGAGAACATATTAAGGCTCAAGAGGTCGTGACTGGAGGCCATTCCGAAGAGAGTCTTCCTTGACATTACAAGGAATGAATTGTATCTGAGAAAATAGTAACTGAGAAGAAGAATGAATGGAGAAATGTGTTTGGGATTGGTACGAAGCGGCCGTCACATCAATCAGACGTTGGCCAGTGTCGGGGATCGGAAGTAAAAAGAGGAGCAGCCAGCAAAGCAGCCAATCAGCGAGATTCTATTAAATCGAATGGAAGACATCGATTATCGATAAGAAACGACTTATCGAGGGCTGGCGTCACAACGAAAGCCATTCTGTGATAGTTATTACTCTCGAGACGTAACTCTATTACTTAAAAGGAAAAGGCTTGTGAAAGTATTCAACAAGTAATGACTTTTGAAAGCTGTCTAATTCATAGAATGCATTCGGATCTGATGAGATGGTTGTAATCCATAGGTTGAGTGGTAGAGAGGACTAGGAAGTCCTGACTCTACTAAATAGAGATTGTTTTCATTTTTAAATTATCATTATCGTTATGTCATTGATATCAAGTTACTCAACTTTTTCATTTATACGATTTGAAGTAGTCTAGTTTTGAGATAAATAAAATATCCTCTCAATATGCGTCATGTTGGATTCATTAATCAAATTCACAATCCACAATATTGTCAGTTCCAAAAATTATTGAATGATAACTATTTTATTTTGTAAATCTTCCTCTTTATCGTTACTTTTTCCCATTAGATGTTTAGAGTCGTCTCTCAGTCACCATCTCATTTGATACTGGTCGTCTCAGTGGTAAGTGCCAACTGCTAAATATCTTTATGGACTTTTATTATCCATGTGAGCTGGGGTCGGGCATCTAATGGTGGTGACTTCTTCTCCAGCACTCTCCTTGCCATATGGGCATCATGACCATACCAACGTAGTCTCCCCTGAATCACTTAGTAATTCTTATAACTGTGGAACTTCTTTCTGACATGAGTGTGTTTAATGTTGTCCAGCCAAAGGACTCAATGAATTTTTGTCTAGACTTCCAACACCTGCCCATCTCAATATTCTCATTTGTGCAGTATGGTGTTTCTTCTCAGCGGCGAGCACTCAGCTACATAAAGCGTTGTAGAGCACATTGCGGCTTTGCACATGCATTCTCTTATCACACAGTTCACCGCTATTATCAACCAGCTCTCTTCATTCCATTCATCCAGTCTTGACTAACAACAGTCCACTTGAAATAAACAGGGTTTACTGTAAGAAACCTCAACTTATAATTGAAATGAGCATTATCATATTGTAACCTTAAACTTGCTTTCAGATATAGAGTTCAATAGAGTTGAAACACTGGAAAGTGATTTCAGTAAGTTGGTGGGGGTTCTGGCTTCTAACAAATTGCAACCATTCGACGATTCAACGATTCATAGTAGTATCAAACACTATCTTGGCACAATCTAGTTCCGTTAACCATTTCCAAAAAACATCACGTATATAAGATTTGAAATACAATATTATATTCCATATCGAAATCACACCAATTATTGTATGATTTTATAGTATAGTGAACCTAACATAATTATACATGAAAATTGTATTGTTTTTTCTTTTGTATTAATTTAGAGTCAAATACAATTCAACCTTTTTATCACAATATCTATAACTATAATCACCAAGTTAATTCATAAATGAATTATTCTCTAGTTCATATTTTCACATCATCGATAAAATAACAACGCTTGTATAGAAAAATGATTAAATTTTGTTTAAAAAATGTGGTTTTGTGTTCGATACTTTGAATTGTAGACAATTTTCGCGTTGGATTCCATCTATTTGTGTTAAAAAATTCAATTTAGAAGATCTATATCCAATATACTATTCGAATATTTATGTTGGGTTTGCAATAACTGTACTGTATCCAGAAGTAGCTCTCAATGAATGCATTCAAATGAGAGTCTAGCATCCGTTAAAACAGTATTTTCTCAAAATAAAAGTAGGCTCAACCTGCAATGATGCGAAAATAAACTCACACTTTCAGATTATCTACTTTATTTACTTTGCAAGTATCTCCCCGTTGTAACTTGTTTGCTGCCGGAAGGGACGTGAGATCAGGACGTGGCTGGGAAAATGAAAACAGCCTGAGGTCGAAGAATGGTATAGACACTGGATAATGCTGTTATAGGAAGGAGCCGAACTCAATCCACCACCCTGTTATCCCCAATCGCTGTTTCTCCAGTCAACTATTTTTGCAGCCACCAGTCGAGTTGAATCATCCAATCAACGAAAAACTGAAAATTGTAATATAGCCGGAGAGGTTAAGCCGGAAAAGTGGGCTTAGTTTGCTTTCAGCCTGTTCAAACAACGACCTTTCCTTCAAATACCCTTTTTGTTTTTGTCAGGAACTCTAAGAAGATACTCGCTCTTACCTGAATTCTATCGATTATGGACCTCAATGGAATTCCGTCCCCTTTCTTGTAGAAAACTTATTCGATATCCGAACAAATAAAGTATTCTCACCAATATGATATTTTCACATAATAATTATTTTTCATCATATAAATACAGAATTGAATAATCACCACGGATGTACTTTGGTTTTCAAAAATATTATGAAGAGGAGTGTTAAAAGCTTCAAAGTCTTGTAGTATTTTTACTTTCTATAGTATTTTTTTCCCAGTGTTATAACCAATTACTAGACTATGTATCGACTCATCTTTCAAATACATTCTCATCATGAATTTTAGTATCACTTATTTATTCATTTCAAAAGTGATTGCAGACACATTCTGCAAGTAATGAGTTAAGTTAATCTTCTAGAAGTATTACTTCTAGAAGTAAACTTCTATGAGTTAAGTTAAGCTTCTAGAAGTATTACAGTAGGATACTAAAAATTATAAATACTATCGCCTCAAAAGGTGAGATCTCATTTCATGTTTTTCAAAGGGTTTCAGCCCACTGCTTGTTGAATTTTAGCATGAAGTTGTGAACCAATAATAAGCTTGTAGCCTCTTAACTACAGACCCCCTGGTTTGTAGAACTCGCTAATGAACTGTTGTATTGATCTCTGAGATCCGCAACTTGCAACTATACAGAGTTGGTGAGAATTATTATGGAAACAGCTAAATATATATTTTACAAGTATGATATTACAGGAGTAGGTGGGTTCCATGGGAATCCTATTCGAATTATTGAAAAAAAAACTTTTGTCCGCCATCTTGGATCCGTCATATGCATCCAGTTTCATTTTTAATCCAACCAAATTTTTTTAAATGGGAAGGTGGTCATGTGATACATGATTCCGATACAGAATTTCAAAAGAAAATTAATGGCGAAACCCGCACAATCTCATACCGTTTCAATGATCTCAACATTTGAAGGTACTTGACAGAATCCAAAGTCAGGGCAGTGGACTGTGAATGATAGTTGGTATTAATACCTACAAATAAATCCTTGAATTCTTTGCATAAAAATACTGATAGCTTGAAGTGTGGTAAGTACGCCAATAAAAGACCAAATGAGTCAACAAGATGAGATTTAATAATAATAAAATAATAGGCAGATGGCCACATACAAAAACAAGTGTGAGTAGATTGAGTCGAAAAATCTTGGACAATTACAACATGTAATAAAAACGTTAGAGAAATACAAAATTTAAATGAAATTAGGTCAATGACATTAATGACCATTGAAGCCTGACAATAATCGAAAAGATATTATTAATGATACCTGAATTGCGAATATAAATTGAGTGCTATAATGAAAAAGTTATTGCTGCAAAATTCAATCTAATGATTTACAAAAGGAATAGTAATAAATGACAATAAGCTGTAGATAGTGCTCAACAAATAGAATACATTAATATAGGCGGCATAGGCCTTCAGTGAATTAAATGTCAAGTTAGACATCAATTGAACAACTCAAATATGTGAATGTGCTTGCAAGCCAAGCGTAGCTATCAAAACAGTGAAATAATTACTAATATAGAATACGTTAATATAGGCGGCATGGGCCTTCAGTGAATTGAATGACAAGATAGACATCAATAGAACAATTAATAGGCGTCGGTGGCCTCAGTGAATTGAATGTCAAGATAGACATCAATAGAACAATTAATAGGCGTCCGTGGCATTAAAATGACACTTAAGAGCTAAGGGTAGCTATTAAATACAATGTAAAGATTGTCCAAATTAAATACAGGTGACATGGGCCTTCAGTGAATTGAATGTCAAGATAGACATCAATAGAACAATTAATAGGCGTCAGTGGCCTTAAAATGACACTTAAGAGCTGAGGGTAGCTATTAACAAAATTGCATGTCTTGGTCGACATTAGTACGCTTGTAAAGCTAAGGGTAGCTATCAACAAAATTGAATATCTTGGTCGATATTAATACGCTTGTAAAGCCAAGGGTAGCTATCAACAAAATTGAATATCTTGGTCGATATTAATACGCTTGTAAAGCCAAGGGTAGCTATCAAAATTGAATGAAGTACATATTATAACCTTGACATTATGTAGGACAGTGCTCTCAATGAGACATGCACTGTAATATATTGAATTCATGAAAATAGGCTCGATTACCAAATGTATGGACAATTGAATGTTTTTAATTGCCGAAAAAGTTGAATGATAGCTACAAAAATTATATAAATGCACATAAAACTGTTTGACTTAGAAATGGAGAGCGTGGTCCATTATCGAAACGCTGTGGCATTTTATGAACAATTATGTAATACATGCGTAAATGAAAGTTGAATAGAACGATTTACGTAACCTGAATAAAATTTTGAAGAAGAGATGCAGCCAGGCAGACAGGCAAGGAATCCACAATACCCAAAAGAACAGGACATCAGCAAGTGACAATGTGATCTGGCCATGCAATGATAAGAATGGAAGCGTCCACCACAGCAGGCAAATCCCTCAGTGGAAATGTGAGCAGGAGCATGTAGAATTCCAAACGAATAATCCGAATTTCAAGTTGTGGAATTTTTAGATTGATTTCCAAACGGTAGAGATGATGAACTTGAAAGTTTGAGTTTCAAGAGGTGAAGCCAATTGTTAGAATAATGGCAATAGACGCCCACACGAGGTTGTGATCTTGACAAAGTTTATCAGCGTAAATAAGTGAAGAAATCGATGAATAATTGAATCACAATTGAAGAATAGAATAACCTTTTAATTTGAAGGAATAATTCACTTTTTAAAAACGTTCCGTAGATCAGAAGAATGGCGATAAACACCCACACGAGGTTGCGATCTTGACAAAGTTTATCAGCGTAAATAAGTGAAGAAATCGATGAATAATTGAATCACAATTGAAGAATAGAATAAACGAGTTAATTTGAAGGAGTAATTCACTTTTTAAAAACGTTCCGTAGATCAGATGAATATGGATGAAAAGTTTAGACCGGGAGCGAAGTGCACTCTCCGACTATACTTGATCAAGAGACAAGGAAACCGCTAATGCTCGGCTGAAAAAGGGACATGCCGTAAAACGTTTACAAACGTTTGGTGAAAAAGTAGCAAATATCTAGAAAGTAAGATGCCTAAAGACAAAATAAATTCCAAAAAATCGAATAGTACAAATATTAAAATTGAAACGACAAATAACACGACGAATAATATAGAAAACCAACTTGATTATAGCAGTGCCGTAGAACCGTGACTGTGACGTCACCGGACAGTGCAGATGGAAAATGACGACATGATGTCTACGTAGTAGCGGAACGAGTAACAAGTGGAACCGTTACAATAAATGCTTTGTCAGATTTTACATAAACTGGGCCTCTTGTGTCATACGGGGGTATGGCACAATAAAAAAAGGTGAGAAATATGTAAAATCTGGCAAGGCAATTGGAAATTGAAAACTGGGCCCCATGTGAGAACCAGGGGAAAAAACAATAAAACCTGAAAATACGAAATGAACCATAAGAGCAAGGGGATTAACTAGAATCCTCATCAATGGGAAGAGTTGCTAAACTCGAAATAGCTCTCTTCAAAGTGCCGGAGGGAGTGAGAACAGTGACAACTCGAACCTTGTCGTCCTTACCGGGATGAACTTCAGTAATGCGCTCCAGCTTCCAAGTGGACTGCGCGGAACCAGGATCCTTCAAGATGACAACCATACCGACCTTCAAATTTTCACAATTGTTTAGCCATTTGCCTTTTTCCTGAAGAGTGGTTAAATATTCACGAGACCACCTATCCCATGCTCCTGGATAGAAACAGCAAGTTGATACCAACGTGAACGATGATCAATGTGTTTGGTGTTAGGCGGTAAGAAGGGTAATGATGTAAGTGGATGTCCAATCAAAAAATGTCCTGGAGACAAGTAGGCAAGATCATGTGGATCTTCCAACAAGGGAACAAGAGGGCGCGAATTCAAGATGGCTTCGACCTGAGCATCAAGAGTACAGGTTTCTTCAAAGTTAAATACCTTGTTGAATGTAACTACATGGAATATGTGTTTGAAGTTTTTTACCGCATTCTCCCAGAGTCCACCGAAGTGCGGAGCCCGAGGGGGAATGAAGTGCCATTGGATGTTGAGTACAGACATAGTGTCATGAATATCTGATTTGAGGCGATCAGAGGACAAAAATTCGTGGAGCTCACGTAGCTCATTGTTGGCACCAACGAAAGTTGTGGCGTTGTCCGAAAAAATAGAATGCGGAATGCCACGACGAGCAGAAAACCGAATCAGAGCTGCAATAAATGCCTTGGAAGTAAGTTCCGAGACAGTTTCAATATGAACGGCACGAGTTACCATACACACAAACAGCGACAAGTATGCTTTAGAAAAAGTACGAGATTTGGGGCCACCTACATGGATGGAAATAGGACCGGCGTAATCCAAACCACAATTATAAAAGGGAAAATTAGCCTGAACGCGGGCCGCTGGTAAACTACCCATGATTTGCTCAGAACGAAGAGCCGAAAAGAGAAAACACATTATGCAATGCCGCAATACACTTTTGATGGTGCGACGGGTGGAGGGAAACCAAAATCGTTGTCTTACACTGGCCATGGTGGCCTGCACACCAGCATGACTTAGACGACAATGGTGAGCAACAATTAATGCACGAGTGAATTTGTGATTGCTGGGCAACAATATTTGATGTTTATAATCAAAGGAAGCATTTGCATTTTGCAAACGTCCACCAACTCTGAGCAGTGAATCTGAGTGAATGAATGGTGACAAGGCTTTAATAGAGCTATTAGGCAATAGCTCCTGATTTTGACGCAATGCTTTAAGTTCAGCAGAGAATGCTTCTTCTTGAATGGGTTTGAAGATACAATTTTCAGCTTCTAAAATTTCAGAGATAGCTAATTGACCAAAGCGCGGAGCGAGTGAATTTTGTTTCCTACAATTATGAATGAACTGTAGAACATACGCCGTTGTACGAACAATTTTGTGATAGGTGGAGCAACTATTAATTATGCCTGAGATAACATCACTATGAGAAGAAGTGGTAGCTAATACCTGAACTGATTGAAAACTGATTTCCTGAACTGATACCTGAACTGATTTCTCTAACTGATGGGAGACATCATTTGAAGTTAGAAAATTCGACATGACCCTATGGGGAGCGGCCACAGGCGAAGCAGGGAGGCACGAACGAGGTGCTGCAATAGGACGAATGGTTTTACAAGAACCAAATATGACCCAACCTAGACTGGTTTTCTGAAGAATGGGAGCATTTTGAGCTAGATACAATTTACCAGGCTGAAGAACAGATGCAAATATGCCAGCACCAAGTAACAAATCTACAGGCTTAGGCTGATCAAACAATGGATCCGCTAATTTGAGTTCAACAGGAATTGAAATTTTAGAATTGTTCACACTAGGAACATTAGATGATATGCTATCAACTACAATACAATTTTCTTCAACCGACCACGAACGATCAGATGAAGACAAGCAAACTGAATGAGAAATAGATGATTTGGTCTTATTCTCACCTACACTATGAATCAAAGAGTCCGAATACAAAGTAACAAGTGACAATTTTTCAGCCAACCTAGTTGACATCAAATTACAATCAGAGCAAGAATCTAAAAGCGCGGTTGCTTTAATAAATTCCCCACTAGAAGATTGAACCAAAACTTTGGCAGTAGGTAACAAAGCGACAGTTGATTGCTGTTGCAAACACAGTGACGAAGTGGAGCTCATTGTGACATGGGAGTTCTTCTGAGGCTGTTCTGCATGAGAAACAGCTTTCTTAGTTGTTTCCGCATTCTGAACCATGACGGAATTCAAAACAGCATTCTTACCCTTGGAGGGAGCAAAAGATTGAGAATGAATAACATTTGAAGTTACCTTATTCTTAGAAGTAGGCTGAGTGTCTCGTGATTGAGGATACGACCTATGAAGAACAGTGTGGTGACTCTTGCCACAAAGTGTACACGATTTGTCCGAACAAACATGATTGGGTGTGAAAGGCTTGAGACATAACCTTTTGTCATGGACAGCATTCCAACGATCAGTAACCTGCAACTTCAATAATTCATTACAACGATTTGGAAAATGACCAACAGAATTACAAAAACTACAAGGTGACATAGAAGAGGTAGTAACCTGCAGCCTAGCCTGAACATTCGATTGATTTTGATTGAACTTCGGCTTGCTATGAGCACCAACCAAGTTGGATGTACTTTGCTGTACATTTCCTTGATGATGGTTAGCTGAGCTTGAAGCAACAGCTTCCATGATTTTGCATTGTGATTCCAAAAAATTCCAAAATTTATCAATGGTGGGAATGTCGTGTATACCAACACTCTTTTCCCATTCTCGAACAGTAGCAGTATCCAACTGCAACAACATTTTGTGCATGTACAATAAGTCCTTGATTTGGACAACAAGTTGAAGTGCTTCGAGCGCGGTAATGTGGGACTTGCAAAAGTCAATGAATGCCCGTAATGATTGCGGACAGTTACGTTTTATGGTAGAAGGAGATTCAATTGCCGTGACGTGCCTGGCAGCAATTAATCTCTTATTGTCATACATCTCCCTTAAGAGGTTCCATGCAAGCTGAAAACCATTTTCGTCAGCTTCAATGTGTTCCACTCTTGCAAGAGCTTCACCACTGAGTGATTGACGAAGATAGAAAAATTTCAATGAGTCATTAATATTATCCTGATTACCAATAATATTGGTAAAAGCACTTGAGAATGCTTGCCATTTTGAAAGCTCCCCATTGAAGCGTGGAAGCGGAATCTGAGGCAACTGAAAATTTGCCAAATGTGAGTTTTGATATGTTGGCCGCTGGGAAACACCAGCAGTGGCCTCATTGTTGAGTTGTCTGCTTTCAAAGGCAGTTAATGCAGCGTTTGCCTTAGAGGCAATGGAGATGAACTTATTAAGTATTTCAAAATGAGTTTAAGTATCTTGTGCTTGCAACTCTGCATTCCATAACTGTTCATGAATCTTATCATACTTAATTCTGAGTGAACCTAGTTCGTTTTTGACAGTCAACAATTGATAATAAGTGGCTTCAGTGTCCACAACATAATCGTTATAGCTGGTTATGAACCAATCTATTTCCTGGTGTAAATTGTCTCTTGCATTGAAAAGAGCAGAAGGCTCAGGAAGTGAATCTTCCTCATGATCGGACATGCTTAAAAATTAACAGAAAAACCTGAGTGAACAAAATGATACTGCACTGTAGCAATGCGATTGCTGCGCCAATAAGCAACTTTGGGCGCTGGTCCAGTACGCAGAGAGGCATGCCTGTGCATTTGAGGCAAGTTGTATCAAGCTTGCTGTGCGGCAAGTCAAGTAGCGAGCTCGCAAGGTGGTGTAGTTTGCCGTGTGTTGTTTTCTCAATGCGCAATAGCCATCTGTGACCAGTTCAGTGCGGTTCAGTCTCTCAGGGTACAAGATAGTTGATAGCTGGTGCATACACGTCGCAGCGTGCTTTGAGTTGCAGCCAGTACTGACAATTTGAAACAAGTGTGTGAATGCTTAATATTTGAACAATACAAACATACAAAAGTACAATGGAATAAAATATACTCTAGTGTGGGACCTAATCATTGGCATCAAGCTAGACTATTAGGCACACAGTCACTGAAACCCTAAGGTTCAATGGACCAAGAAATGGGTAATGAAAATTAACAATTATGCTAGGTAAACACTGGATCAAAAATGAACGGGCTGGAGGACCAATTTTTATCCAAAGGTAAACACTGGATCAAAAAATCTGGCCCGGATGAACCAATTTTTATGACAGAATCCAAAGTCAGGGCAGTGGACTGTGAATGATAGTTGGTATTAATACCTACAAATAAATCCTTGAATTCTGTGCATAAAAATACTGATAGCTTGAAGTGTGGTAAGTACGCCAATAAAAGACCAAATGAGTCAACAAGATGAGATTTAATAATAATAAAATAATAGGCAGATGGTCACATACAAAAACAAGTGTAAGTAGATTGAGTCGAAAAATCTTGGGACAATTACAACATGTAATAAAAAACGTTAGAGAAATACAAAATTTAAATGAAATTAGGTCAATGACATTAATGACCATTGAAGCCTGACAATAATCGAAAAGATATTATTAATGAAACCTGAATTGCGAATATAAATTGAGTGCTATAATGAAAAAGTTATTGCTGCAAAATTCAATCTTGATGATTTACAAAAGGAATAGTAATAAATGACAATAAGCTGTAGATAGTGCTCAACAAATAGAATACATTAATATAGGCGGCATAGGCCTTCAGTGAATTAAATGTCAAGTTAGACATCAATTGAACAACTCAAATATGTGAATGTGCTTGCAAGCCAAGCGTAGCTATCAAAACAGAGAAATAATTACTAATATAGAATATGTTAATATAGGCGGCATGGGTCTTCAGTGAATTGAATGTCAAGATAGACATCAATAGAACAATTAATAGGTGTCGGTGGCCTCAGTGAATTGAATGTCAAGATAGACATCAATAGAACAATTAATAGGCGTCAGTGGCCTCAAAATGACACTTAAGAGCTAAGGGTAGCTATTAAATACAATGTAAAGATTATCCAAGTTAAATACAGGCGACATGGGCCTTCAGTGAATTGAATGTCAAGATAGACATCAATAGAACAATTAATAGGCGTCCGTGGCCTTAAAATGACACTTAAGAGCTAAGGGTAGCTATTAAATACAATGTAAAGATTGTCCAAATTAAATACAGGTGACATGGGCCTTCAGTGAATTGAATGTCAAGATAGACATCAATAGAACAATTAATAGGTGTCAGTGGCCTTGAAATGACACTTAAGAGCTGAGGGTAGCTATTAACAAAATTGCATGTCTTGGTCGACATTAGTATGCTTGTAAAGCCAAGGGTAGCTATCAACAAAATTGAATATCTTGGTCGATATTAATACGCTTGTAAAGCCAAGGGTAGCTATCAACAAAATTGAATATCTTGGTCAATATTAATATGCTTGTAAAGCCAAGGGTAGCTATCAACAAAATTGCATGTCTTGGTCGACATTAATACGCTTGTAAAGCCAAGGGTAGCTATCAACAAAATTGAATATCTTGGTAGATATTAATACGCTTGTAAAGCCAAGGGTAGCTATCAAAATTGAATGAAGTACATATTATAACCTTGACATTATGTAGGACAGTGCTCTCAATGAGACATGCACTGTAATATATTGAATTCATGAAAATAGGCTCGATTACCAAATGTATGGACAATTAAATGTTTTTAATTGCCAAAAAAGTTGAATGATAGCTACAAAAATTATATAAATGCACATGAAAATGTTTGACTTAGAAATAGAGAGCATGGTCTATTATCGAAACGCTGTAGAATTTTATGAACAATTATGTAATACATGCGTAAATGAAAGTTGAATAGAACGATTTACGTAACCTGAATAAAATTTTGAAGAAGAGATGCAGCCAGGCAGACAGGCAAGGAATCCACAATACCCAAAAGAACAGGACATCAGCAAGCGACAATGTGATCTGGCCATGCGATGACAAGAATAGAAGCGTCCACCACAGCAGGCAAATCCCTCAGTGGAAATGTGAGCAGGAGCATGTAGAATTCCAAACGAATAATCCGAATTTCAAGTTGTGGAATTTTTAGATTGATTTCCAAACGGTAGAGATGATGAACTTGAGAGTTTGAGTTTCAAGAGGTGAAGCCAATTGTTAGAAGAATGGCAATAGATGCCCACACGAGGTTGTGATCTTGACAAAGTTTATCAGCGTAAATAAGTGGAGAAATCGATGAAAATGAAATGAACGAGTATGGTACTTATACAGTGAATGATCAAGTGTTAGTGAACACGAATAGTAGCTGCTACTCACATTTTAACACTTTGAACAAAAATAAATTGTCATAGCAACTGCTATAACATGTAGTATTAATAAATTACGTGTATGTTAGAGATAGGCAGACAGACGTTAACGGAAGCGAGTTAATATGGAACTTTTAAATAAATTGTCATAGAAACTGCTATCACATGTAGTATTAATAAATTACGTGTATGTTACAGATAGGCAGACAGACGTTAACGGAAGCGAGTTAATATGGAACTTTTAAATAAATTGTCATAGCAACTGCTATCACATGTAGTATTAATAAATTACGTGTATGTTACAGATAGGCAGACAGACGTTAACGGAAACGAGTTAATATGGAACTTTTAAATTAATGTTGTGTATTATTCAGCTGAAATCATGTGTCGGCGCATAAAGTCTGACAGTCTGTGTGACAACTTCCGAATAATAGCATCAGCTTCTTTAAATTAAATGAAAGGAAAAAATACAGAAAATGCATTCAAATAATTCCAGCTGATTGATAAATAATAAATCGAAACACATTTTTTCTTATGCACTTTCAATGTTTTTTTATATACTGAAAAATCTGGTGTGGTACACTCACACAACTTTCCTTGCTCATATTTGAAACTACGATCAGACTTTTGTATATGTGTATATATAATTGTTTTCAGAGTACTTTTTCCTTTGTGTAAATTGTGAAATTCGATGATTTTTTTTAGTCGTCATTTTTTTAAAGTCGTCGAAACAGCTGTTCTACAGATGAAATATCTCGACTATGTGTTCTTTTTATGAACTGCTCTACCTACCTACCTCATGCACGAGAAGGAGGTTACAAAGTCCATTTCTCAAGGATGGGGTGGACCCCCCATTAGTTTCACAGAAAGCAGACTCATGCCAGTTAATAGAGCTGATAAATAACTATACAGAGTATGAATTTGAAAAAAATCGGTCAAGTTATTTTGAGAAAATCGTGAAAAACATGGTTTTTTAGTAATTATCCGCCATTTTTCTCAAGTATATTACGGAGCTCCTGCAATTTTCTCAGAAATGGGACTCATGTCAGTTGATAGGGCTTATGAATAGCTAGCTATCCATGGTATAAATTTAAAGAAAATCGTTAGAGCCGTTTTCGAGAAAACCGTGAATAACATGGTTTTTTAGTAATTATCCGCCATTTTTCTCAAGTATATTACGGAGCTCCTGCAATTTTCCCAGAAATGAGACTCATGTCAGTTGATAGGGCTTATAAATAGCTATCCATGGTATAAATTTGAAGAAAATCGTTAGAGCCGTTTTCGAGAAAACCGTGAAAAGCATGGTTTTTTAGTAATTATCCGCCATTTTTTCCGCCATTTTGAATTCAATTTTATTGAATTTCTTATTGTCAGATCCTCATGGTATAAGGACCTTAAGTTTAAAATTTCAAGTCAATCGGTTGATTAGGAATGGAGTTATCGTGTTCACAGACATACACAGACCAACACCCAAAAATCATGTTTTTGGACTCAGGGGACCTTGAAACGTATAGAAAACTTGAAATTAGGGTACCTTAATTTTTTTTGGAGAGCAATACTTTCCTAAAAAGGACAAAGGAGTGAGTCAATTTTGTTGTCCAACAAACTTGACCTGTAGAAAGGCGCGAAGAATTCGTGTTCAAAAATTTGAAGCTGATTGAGCAATTCTCTACAAAGTTCTTGTCGAACATACAAACAGACAGAAAACGACTTTGGGCTCTAGTAAGTCCAAAGTGAGAACTTTGCTAACGCTCGTTCAACAATATATTTTGAGAAACTTAACACTATGAATAAACAATAAAATTTTCTTCATAGAAATGTTGAAATTCCTATTTTCCAGAATTGATTGTATTCCATATTTATCGCATACATTCAATCCATAATAATATTCTGATATACATTTAATATATTATAGATTCTAAGCTATTCTTTTTCATGTTACATGTCAGATTGAATGCTAGTATATCAATATTCATTTTTCAACTCGTCATGAACAGTTGATTTGTGTCCGTTGTCACTATCCTATTATTTCGAGGATTATAATGACAATTCTCTCTTATTTTGACTTGGGAAATTTCTCTCTTGAACTATTTAATGATTTTAATGCGAGATTTTAAAAAATCTTTTTGTAGACCAGAGGTAATTCCTCGAGAATCTGATCTGATACTTTTAATAAGTCTGCGACTTCATTGGCAACACTATCCACTCTCTGAATAAGAAGGATTATGTAACCTATTTCCGAAATTTTGTGAATAGAGTGACGAGAGTACTTGATACGTGTGTCGCCTTTCAAATGAAGCCGCCTGATGCAGTGTTGTTGGGTGGGGGTGTAGAAGAGGTTGACATAAATGAGGAGGATTGATTTGTGATTGAAAGGGTCACATTGTCAAACATTGGATGAGAAGGTTCACAACGAACAATGAGTGAGACTGCTATTATAGTGTGACACTGACCTGTGCTCACATTCATGCTGGATTTAGTGGCCGCATTTCCACCTGGATTTGTATGGTGGATTTGAAGAGGGGCTTTTGTGTGGCATTGCTGGCTATCCCAAAGCTCATGGATATAACATTGATGGTGTCACATTTGGAGTCTCACTACCAAAATACTGATACAGAATACCACCGAAGAAGATTGATTTTTTCTATTAGTTTATCTGTCATGTGGGTTATTTTTAAGAAGTGATGGACTGATCTTGTTTTGTCTCCCTATTCAATTACAAATCGAATTCATATTTTTCTTTGTTTTTACATGGGAACTATTATTCGTATTGCATACTATTTTCTTTCACATACCAAACTTGAATATTCGTTCTACACTAGAAGGAGTCTCTCTTTCTCTCTTTTAATGATATGAGCTATTCCCAGAATTTTCAAATTAAGTATGTTAAAATACTGTGGAGAGTGGTTTTATTCCAGTTACTTCAATTCCTTAGGTGAAGATTTAATTCCATGAAATTTCAGGGATTTCCTTCATGCTAAATGATGAAGCGCCCACATAAATTGCTAGAAATATGCTTCCTATCTGCAAAATTGAAAAGTTCAGCACCGGAGAGTTATTTTTCGCCAAATTAGAACCACAGCTCTTCTGTTGGAGGCTTCTGACTGTTTCCAAGAAATTTCTCATTACTTGCTATAAATAAACGTAGTATTTACAAAATTCCAAAATTCACCACACAACAGTCAATTTTGATCCAAAGCAACTCTCTGTAGTGGTTTTCTGGGTGATTGCTTTCGAAATTTTCTTTATCAAATAGCTGGTTGCAAGTATCATAATGGAAAGTACAGTTGACTGGTCACATAGAGACCAGCAATTTCGGATGGTCACAGCCGGCCTGTATTGGTCGATACATGATTAACCAGTTGATCAATCAAAGACCAACCGCTATGGTCTTCCTCCTCGATAAAAGACAAAGCGTTGTTGGAGTTTTCATTGAAGAGAATGCAGACTATGCACCATTTATTACGTTTCAATGAATAAATAAGTAAAATTGTGCAAAAGTAAAAAGACCGTTCCGCTAAAAAAACAGCTCGTCTGCTACTCATACATATTCATGGTGTCTTTTGTTTTGGTGGCGGCGCCATTCATTAATGTTAACGACACTGGAGATCAGAAAGTGGGGCGCTGAATATTTTTGGGGATTCGTGATTCGAATTCTGCGGTTGTTGTTGTTGTTATTTCTCAGGTTTGGAAGGAGTTGGGGGGTTGTTGAGGCTGTGGAGGGTGGTTGATACCTCGTTTGGTACCACAGTGAAGAATTCAGAAGTTAATTATTGGTATTTTGAGTCAGGTAATATCATTCAATGATCTAGAGAAGCCGGTAGCCAATATTGTGATTCCAGCTTGTTTAAATTGTAAACTCTGGAAATTTGCATCCAGTTCTCCTCATTCCCATCTAAGACTATAGTTGAAATGACATCATGTAGAACAATCTATTGATATAGTAGAGCACTTTTTAATTTGGTATTGAATTTGTCAATAGAGTCAATATTCCTTTAATGATAGCACAGAGAATCATGGACCAAGAGACAGTGTATCTGTGTTTTCAGCTGGAACACTTGTAAAGACCTGTGGTAGCCTAGCTAGGTCATCAAATCAGAATATTATGCCGGTCCTGGAAATCCTCTATTCAGGAAGAACGATATTATATATAATCCAATATTGAGACATGAAATTTGCCACATTGTAATTTTGAACAAATTTCATGTTGAAAATCTACACATCAAAAAATCCAAACAATAATCAACTTATTCATGGCTATGTTGAACAAGGCCAATAATATTCGTGAGTGGTTTGAGTGCAACCAATTTATGAGGCAAATAAAAATACTCGGAAAAACTAATTTTCCGTCCAACCATTGAACTCACAGTTACATTGAAGAAACATCACCATTGAACACGCAAAATGGAAATGGAGGACTGTATGTCGAGAATGTATAATGGGTTATTCAATTTTCAACCGGGCAAATCTGCATTGAACCCCACTTAATGGCTATGAAAACAAATTCTCACATAATTGTAGACTGCATGAGTGAAGGGAAAAACAGGCTGGTATTATTTTATTTTCTTTTGGAATGTTGAGAGTAGAAGGGGAAAGGGGAACTCTCTGATGGGAGGTCAGTCAGAGAAAATGCTTGCTCAGCGCTATCGAGTGAGGGAGTGAGATAGTGTGTCTGGGGAGGTAGATTGTGCCTTGACATGCAAGCAACAAGCTTCCATTTGGAAAAAAGGACATTTGAGCCTCACGCAGAGCCGTCAACCACTAGCCACCCGCCATAACTTCCATTGATAAGAGTCCGTTCACCGTACTAAATGAGTACCATTACTCGACACGGACCCCGATCGATACTCTTGCTCTTATTACAGCTAAAGAACTTATTCCGTGTCAACCTCCGACTTGAAAAAACTTCTTTCACCGGCTGAAAGCACATTTTCAACTTCCCATTCTTGTATTGAAGTCGGCTCTCTTTACACAATTCGCCCCCGAAATACGGGGATTTGATTGGAATTGCGTCCGGAAAAGCTCGCCTGGAACTTTTAGAAATTCTTTACAATGTTTGTTGTAGGAAGTAGGAAACACGACAGCTGAGTTTATAAAGAATATTGAGAAAATCGTTTTGCTCCAATCTTCCTGAAATGGAACAGATTGCAATGTTGGAAGTTCTTTTTCAGCAATAGATTTGGAAACTTCACAACAATGAGGATGGTGAATATAATAACTAATAGGTTGAATTAGTCATATAAGTGGAAGGTCTTAAATAAATAGAAGGTCTTAAATAAATGTAGAATGAACCTTATTCCCTTTCTTGTTCTATAACACTGTACTCCTATTGTTATATCAAACAGACAAACAAATTATTCATTTGATGACTATAATGAATCTTATTGGAATAGAATGAAAAGTACGATTGCCTTTTAGAGAGTACATTTCTGCTCTATGTATAATCGACTTTTAGAAAGTACATTTCTGCTCTATGTATAATCGACCTTCAATTATTAAATTGTATTTAGGAAAAATACTATTGAACATGAATATTATCACACTAACAAGGAGCAGGAAGATGAGTTGAAGGGAGCTAATGAACCTTTGATTCACTCATGAATCACATTTTGGGAATTCATTGCATTTTTTGACTACAGTAAGAGCTTCCAAAGTAGCCTATTATTGTGTTTTTATCACCAATAAAGACAATAGCGATTTTTTGTATACAAAGCTTCCACATCAAATATTAATCGACTGAACAAGAAGTTCATAATTTCTAAATAGGCAATTTTCAAAATTGAAGTAATAATCCAATGAATAATTTGAAAGGCCCATCGATAAATCTATCAGGAGTACAATTACTTATACAACAATCGATAGAAGGCCATCCCGTATTAAGAATTCAAAGTAAGCTACAGTCATTGTACCTGGGAGAGCAAAACGCTGCTCAATTGGAGAATAGAGGCTCACGAATAAGCAATGACAAAATAAATATCTTACATCTGAAAGGGCGCTGTCTCACTCTCTCGTGCGTTCAGCGCAGCTCTTTTGAGAGAAGACTGGAATCTCTGGAGACCAGCTGAGAGCAGAGACGGTCGTTGCTTTGCCGCGTAGCTAACGAGGAGGCCTGCCCGCTGCCCGCTGCCCGCTACCCGCCCAACGAGCGAGCAAAGAGACAGACTTAAATTTCGTTTAGCTAGCTGCGAAAACGGCAACGGCAATTATAGAAAACAAGCTTTCGTTGACTGCTGCAGTGCGGATTATATCCTAATCCTTGACGGTCATAAGCCGACCGGAGGAATTATACTGGAAACACGCCTTCTGCTCAGGCTGTGTTGTAAGCAAGGGATGATATTTCACAAGCTAATTATGAGCAGCGCAGTCGTCTTTGAGAGCCGAAAAACAAAACTGGAAAAAGCTGTTGATTAACGGTACAAATTCTCGCCACCATCACGGACCAAGTTGACTACAGTTTTGATGTTGACAGAAAGTTATCGTTGTAATTTCAAGTTGGTGATGCCAGATTTATGAAGTCGGTACTTGAAGCGTGATGCAGTCGGCGAAGAATCATCCATGCAAGGTCTATGAGCAGCTGGGTATTCACTGGGGATTTACTAGACCAGGTTTTGATTACGTTGAAAATGTGGTTCAGATTCAAAGTCATACTCTACATAAAGAGTGTTGAGGATTTAGTAGCAGTTTTGGGGAAGTAGGATCAGGGCGAGTTGGTTAAGATCTGGATTAATACATTACAGAGTGATTATACAAGATTTAGAAAAGTTTAAGGGGGGAAGCTATTTTGGGGACGAATGAGAAGATCTCATGAAAGATTATTCAGTACTGGATTATTCCGATTCGAACTAGAAGAGGTTTTTCGTTCCAATAAAAAGCTTCAAAGTTACTCTTTGAATCGAAGAAGATGAAATTGAAATTTTCAAGTGCATAGATTCCACTACTTGTATATTACAAAAAAAAAGTTTTTATACGGCGAGGGTGAATAACCTTCAGGTCTCAATTAGTTTCAAATTGCACACCATGAAAATTTTACACATATATTACATAAATAATGCAAAGATCAGTCGAGGCAAAAAATATATATAGAGCGATAAAAAATATAATATAAAAATAGAACAATATTTGAAATCAATAAAAATATCACAGGCTAACTTTATTCTAGATTTATGGCACGAATCATTACCATGTGCCTTTATCTTGAAATCATATGCATTCTTTGGCATGTAGCTGTGACATGTACTTGCTAATACTTGTCTGCTTGGATAATTCAATCAAAAATATGTGCTCCAAGATCAGCTTGATAAATTAGCCACTAATAATCCAAATATATATTTATATATTAAAATCTCTAGTATTTAGTAGATTTATTTGTATCTAATATACATTTTTATCTCAGGGTGCAAGATTCGGCACCTGACGGAATAGGTAGAGCCATTCATCTAGTGAATTAGAACTATGATAAATTATCGCAAATTGTATTGCAAAAAATTAAATATTATATGCATATGTTTTAATAGCCTAGATTTCGTACTTCTTTGATTAAATAGAAATTTCTAAAAATATTGATCTATATATTTTTCTTTCAATTAAATACCTTTAATACTAATTTTTACTTGCGCAAGTATTACTCTTATAAATTTCTCAATTTATAATAACCCTTTCGGCGAGCTAGCTTTGATCATCAGATTAATTCGAAGCACTAGGGCGCCCATCACTAAATTCAAATTTTAATCACTCACGTGTCGAAAATCTTCTTGTAAGCCGCCGATGTCGATCCAACTCCATGTGGTCCGGGAATATGGTAGCCGGAATCGTCTCCTCCAAGGGGTTATAAATTTAATTAAAATGAAAAATGACTTCTGCTTCACAATAGCATCACGAAGTCTTTTAAGAAATTGAATAATTTACTTTAACTTTAAATTTTTACAAAATTATTAATAAGGTACTTCGCTCTAAAATATTTGGGGTCCTCTTATGGTGGCATTTGGCTGGCGAGTGTTGGTTCTTCCTTCTCAAGTTTTACAGATCCTCTTTCCGACTTTCAAATTAGCATAAAATTTAAATATCTCAATCCTCCGCCATTAAATTCAAATAGATCTTACAAAAAATGCCAAAATATTGCTTAGATTATATGATTAATAATTTCTTTGCATTCGAGCCATATTGATAACATAGATTACACAAATTTTTACACAAAATCTACTACACTTATATAAATATATATAAATATTTTTGAATTGGCCTACAGTTGCCGCCTATTAACTGCCGTTTTACTATTGGTGCATGCAAATTTTTATTAGGTATTCATGCGCCTGGTAACTCTTATTTCCTGAATACATTAAATTATTTTTATTTGGTTTTTTATTTATGCCCTTTGCATGCTAGTTAATATTCTATGTATTAATATTAATTCCATGCTAACTAATAATTAGCCACGTGGACGGGTGTTTTTTCACATTGCACACCGTCTGATTGCAATAAAGCTCTGCCAAGGGGTTTTGGTCAGATTCTACGTTCTTCGGTTTGATCGATCTCTAGGTCACCGATCTGTGAATACATCTACCTAACCTCAATCTTCAAATATTTTATAAATAATCTATTTATGAGTAGTAAACTTCCTTCAACTCCCTTTTAGGTTCTTGTACCATTTAGCCAGAACAAGCTGATGCTATCTAATCTTGTTTATTATCTGCTTGGCGATATTAGCCAATTACTTTATTTTTAGACCTATTACTATTCCTGTTAGGGTTTTTCCTCTACCCAAATTTAAATATGTTACAGGCTCTAGTGGAGCAAGTTGAAATCGTAGAGCAAGTGGTTCGACTCCTTGATCGACTCAAGCACCAGCAATAGAAAATGATGGGAAACGGTTGTTACCGTTTCAAAGCACTCGAGAGGAAATTCCCCTCCCGAGAGAGAGGTGGTCATAAATTTTTCAGGTGCTCATCGACAGCTCGTGGACAAAACGCAAATAATCGCTCATCCCCGGGATAAATACACACAGCAGCACCCAAGTCACCGTCCATAAATTACGGAATCTAAGTAAGTTACAGTTGAATTATGGGCGCAAGCTGAGCGTAGCCGCGAATATTTTTACCTCCTCTAAAATATGCCACCATAATTCAGAGACCAGCAGCGATCCAGACCTATATATTATTCAGATGACGTCACGCAAGTGCCATACACACGCACACGTGTGCCTGCTGATGGCGAGAATGCAACACGCCGTGTTAACCTCTCCCCAGTGTGTGTTTTACTCCTTGAAGAAGAGCGAATAAATCATAGCTCGAGCAAGACGCGCTCTCACTGAATCTGGCGTCTGGCCGCTCCTCTACAATTTTCAATTTGATCCGGCGTATTAAGGCTGGGATATTCTTTTGTGATGCAGAACTCAGTGGATTGAATACTGGGTTGTGATTCAATACACAATCAACAAAGTAGGTAGTTGATATTAAGTAATAGATTGAACGCGAAAGAAGATAGATAGATAGATAAATGACTTTTATTTACACTTTACAATAAAAGTGATGTGGGCGAAATTGAGGCAATAGAAGCCCCCTCTTCCATTTAACCCACGATGATGAGTACAAAAAAATAATAATATACATTACAATTTGAAATTAAATGATAATTAAAAATTATAAGGAAACTACTAAATCAATTTGCTACAAATTGAATAAATTAAGAGGAAAAAAAAGAGAAAACTAAAAGCAAGAAATCTTAATAGTGAAAAATCTCACTCACACAAAACATTCACACACACACACACACCCACACAATCACACTTACACTCACACCTCTAAAGAACATAGAGTAAAACCGCCTAGTTAAGCCCTCCCCCCCTGATCCACGCCACGACAGCCGCACTGAACCGGCGTTGACTGTCAAGCAGCCTAATATGAGCTGGCAGTGAATTCCATAATCTAATCGCACTAACATGGAATGACTTATTATATAGCTCAGTTCTGTGAATTGGAACGGACAATGAGCAAGCTCCATGACGCGTCCCACCCCTGCCAACATCACCCATGAAGCGAAACCCTGCTGCCAAGTAATTGGGAGACCGAGATTTCAAGAGTTTGAAGAGGAACATGAGTGCATGGAGACTCCTGTATTCGTGCAGTCTTAGAAGTTTGAGCTGTCCAAAGTATTGAGTAATATGTTCGTCACGTCGTAAACCAAAGATGAAGCGCACACAGTAATTCTGAGCGCGCTGCAATCTCTGAGTAAGTTGAACAGTCATGTCCATAGTCACTAAGTCACAGTAGAAAAAAAAGGGGAATATCAATGTTTTAACTAACATGATTTTAGTAGGAAAAGGTAAAAGGTGTCCAATCCTTTTCAAAGAGTTAATCCCAGCTACAACTTTGTTACTGGTCGAGTTTACATGGTCTGTCCAGTCGAGAGTATTTGTAAAAGTCAAACCAAGATTCTTCACCCTGGTGCTGTAGTCAAGTTGAACATTGTTTATTCTTATGCGGGGTAAGTCATTAAGGCTTAGTCTAGTCAAGAGTCTTGAGTGACCTACAACCATGACCTGCGATTTGCTCTCATTAATTTTTAAACCATTATTCTCCGTCCAGGTGATCACACGGGCAAGGTCATGGTTCATGTCACTCACAGCTGTCGCCGCATCACCAAGCTTGAAATGCTTATACAGCTGCAAGTCGTCAGCATACAAGTGATGCTCTGTAGTATTTAGTACATGAGTCAAGTTGTCAATGTATGCACTGAATAGCAGAGGACCCAAGATTGAACCCTGAGGGACACCTCGTCCCACTGGTCGCCAGCGCGAAGAGGAACCCCCAAGTCTCACACACTGACGTCTATTCTGCAAGTAGGACCGCACCCATGCCACCGTCGAACGAGAGAAACCCATACCCTCCAGTCTGTACAATAGGATGGGATGGAACACACAGTCAAAGGCCTTGCTGAAATCAACAAGGACAATGAGTGTGAGCTCCCTGCCATCCATTGCTCTGCGAACGTCATCAGCCACCTTGAGAAGAGCAGAATTGGTGCTGTGACCAGACCTGAATCCTGACTGGAAGTCGCTAATAAGCCCCCTACTGCAAATAAATTCACTCATCTGTTTGTGGACAATCACCTCTAGTACTTTGGAGAGCACAGATAGTAAGCTGATGGGTCTGTAGTCTGAAAGGGAGGACGGGTTGGGAGTTTTGTTTAAGGGTATGACTATAGATGACTTCCAATTTTCAGGAAAAACGGAAGTCATGAGAGATGTATTTATGATGTGGGTGATGAAGGGAAGTATGAGGGGAAGCATAATTTTTATGAATTTCAATGGTAGATCATCAGCCCCAATAGCATTGCTCTTTATTTTCAGTACAGCGGCCAAAACGTCACTTGCTGAGACACCTGAAAAGTAGAATGGCTCTCCAGTTACTTGAGCTGGCAAAGAGTTGATGTAGTCATGGGCACGATCCAAGCCAACTGGTATGTCAGTAAAAAAGTTGTTGAGATCGTCCAGTGAGTGAGACACAACAGGCCCGCCCCCCTCTCCACCAACTCCAACAGACCTCAGTCTACGCCACTTACAAGCAGATGAACCAGCAGAGGAGATCAGATTTTGGAAATATCTGGATTTGGCGTTTCTGATGGTCTGCTTGCACAAATTTCTCATTCGCTTGTAGCTATTGAAATCCACAGAGCTCTTTGTGCGTCGTGCAACTCTACTACACCGATCGCGCTCGGCCATCATCCGACGTATTTCTCTTGAAATCCATGGAGCAGGATCCCTTGTCACTCTGCGCTGCACAAGTGGAATATACTTATTGAATAAATAGGATACACCATTATGCAACTCATTCACCATGTAATTAACATCATTAGTTGCGTAAATGGTTTGCCAGTTCAATGTCATCCCCTCATTGAATAACTCATGGTAGTTGATGTTTTTGTAATCTCTGTATTCAATGATTTTCGGCTTCTGTTTGGGACTTTTTAAGCCATATACAAGGTAAACCATATCATGAGCAGACAGTGCAGGGAAAGGGATCTGCCCATGGCCAACAGCCGACCGCTCATCACAAACAGCAATCAGGTCCAAGAGCGTATCAGACGTAGCGGTATGATGAGTCGCCTGGAGGAGGAGCAGGGTCATGCCACCAGTATAAAACATAGTCGTGAGTTGAGTCTTGTCATAGGTGTCACGTCCTAGTAAGTCAGTGTTAAAGTCTCCCATTACAGCTATATGGCTGTAAGGCAGCATGAGACGCAACAGGGTATCTCCAAAGTCACTCATGAATCCTATATGAGGTGGTCGATAACATACTCCAATGAGCATTTTAACATTATGAGATTTAATTTCAAGGAACATGTATTCGGGTCTATTTGGAATCGATGAATCGGATGAATACTTATGACTCGGCAGCAAGGCGCGCTTAACAAACGCAGCAACACCTCCACCGTTTTTATGTAAGCGATCGTTACGAAGGAGTACATACCCATCAAGTTCCACAAGCCTATTTGAAACGTCAGGTTTCAGCCAAGACTCCGATACCAAGACAACGTCACAATCCTGGCCTCCGAATACATGCCTGAATTCGTCGATGTGACAGAGGAGGGATTGTGCATTCACATGAGCAATCTTCAGTCGGCCGGGAAATGGAGTGACCGCCCGCCTAAGCAGCTCGCCGGTGCTCAGCGCGGCAGCATCGTTATACTGCTGTGTCATTCAAGTTGTAGAATAGATTGGGCATTAATGACGCAGAGAACAAGAAGAAAAAGGCAAAAACTAGGCAGCTTTGAAGCAGAGATGTTGTTGGAATGACATAATGTAGACTGTCTTTTATGATGAATGAGTGTTTTCAGGTAGTTTGGAAAATGTTTAAGTATGGAAATTCGATCAAATTCTTTGTAATGAGGCTTGGACTTGGATATACGTGTAATTTCGATCACATGAAATAAAATAGGAAGGGGAAAAATTAAATTGATTGAATGTGGAGAAAAGTAAACGTGTTGATGAAAATGCTGCGAAGAACTCATTGACCAATGGGATGATAATGGAATTCTATTCCCTGTTACTTTAAATGTGTTAAAAGGGAAGTGACAATAATTTTATATCCAGTACACTTCATTCAGACGAGGGTGTTTCAAAATAGCATAAAATACGAAACATTTTTTTGGGAAGTAACAAGCATTTGGAATCTAACAAGCAGATAATAAAAAAGAACCATCAAACAATATAAAATTATTTTTATCCTTCACTATTCAAATGAATGCAATTGAAATCAGAGAATGTGTTGCTATCTGTCGATAATAATTACATCGCTTACTTGTTAGTAATAAATCATTGCATTTTTTTTGTTCTGTATTAATTGACGTACTTAGAAAGAGAAAACTTTGAATCATGTCTGCTCAATCTGCACCAATAATAATTACGACAAACAATTATCAATGATTTCAGGTTGTTTTTGTTAAATTGTAGAGCTTTCCAGTACTGATTGGTTTACTTCAAATAAGTGTTCTCTTCTGAATCCTGTCATCATCCTAATAGATAGACATCTGGAATGGTCACTTCCAACAAGTAATATGTGAACTTTAAGAACTAATTAGTTCAATTGAATCTAGTAGCCCCTTTTGACTGAAGCGTTTCCAACAGCATACACAAATACACTTTTATACAGCATACAATTTTTAAATCCTTATTATAACTATCTATTTGAATTTGTTGCTTTGGAAAACAGTGAAATTCTGTCATACAAATTTAACTCTTGGTCTGGCAATATTGAGTACTACCCCACTCTGGAAAAAATGTAGACAAGTGATTTTGAAATATATCCATACTAATTGGAATACTTGAAACGAGTGATCTCTTGAATACCGTACTATGGAGCGCTCTGAAACGTGAACGAATAATTGCCTATTCGGAGCTGCTGATGCTATAGGGCAGGTTGAGTAATGTTAACATAGCTGGTGAGAGTGGTAAATGGTGCTCTCAGCAACAAATCGATGATCCTGAACGAGAGAGTTTGGTGCAAACGAAAGACAAAACCTATTGCGCGCTGGTCAAGCACGTCCTATGTCGTCGCTCTAGTGGTTTCCAATTGCATCAGCCATGAGTATTGGTACAGTTAATCTGTATTCTATATCTGTACTCGACTATATCTGTTTAATCTGTATGCTGTGTGTAGCGGACGTGACTCTCAGTATTGTGTGTTTTCTCTCAACCAACATTGATGAATAATAAATGCTAAATATTAGTGGGAAATGGCCATCTGAAAACATAGACTACTATTTCGTCCAGTCTAATGGGTCTACTAACAAATTTTATGGAATTATATTAATAGGGGATTGATGAACATTTGAGAACATACTTCTTGATTCAGTGTAACCGTTATTACTGCTATCAAGAAGTATGTTCTCAAATGGTTATCAATCCCCTATTGATATAATTCCATAAAATTTGTTAAATTTTCAAATTTTAGGCAAATTTAAGTTGTCAAATTTTACTTTCCTTGCCCTATTACCATAGGTAAGGAATGTATTGCTTTCCGAAAAAAATTAAGGTACCCCAATTTCTAAATTTCTATACGTTTCAAGGTCCCCAGAGTCCAAAAAGGTGGTTTTTGGGTATTGGTCTGTATGTGTGTGTGTGTATGAGTGTATGTGCGTCTGTGTACACGATATCTCATCTCCCTATTAACGGAATGACTTGAAATTTGGAACTTAAGGTCCTTACGATATAAGGATCCGACACGAACAATTTCGATCAAATGCAATTCAAGATGGCGGCTAAAATGGCGAAAATGTTGTCAAAAACAGGGTTTTCGCGATGTCAAAATTATTGTAGCCATATTCTTGAATTCACTCTTTTGAAAGTTTTGTTTCTCACTTTCTCTCTATTATTCTCTCAATCTATTGTTATTTATTCTCTCTAGCCATCCACTTCGCTTGAACACATGTTAAGGTCTTCCCTTTCAAGTCATATCAAGAATGTTCTTCAAACATTATGGTGTCACCAACTATGGTGTCATTCAACATCAATTTGTTACTTAACTATTCTAGTGGTAATAACTATTTGCGGATAGTACCTCTATACTAGATGTAGCAAGTAGTTTATTAATACTGATATATCAATTCTAATGTGACTATTCTAATCTTTCTCCAAAAAACTCTTTCAAGCATCTCGTCTGTTCCATCGCTTTTGGTATTAAAGATCGGTTGCTATTCCTGTTGGTTTGGTTACGATTTCTTATCAGTCTCTCAGATAACATCACTCGGAAATTATTAGATAAGAATCGAACATTGATACATTTCTTTTGGCCGAAAAAGAAAATTGCGAAAGATTGGTAGCATCGACATGATTGAGGATTGAGGAGATTATAGAGATCCTCTATTACTGATCGGTGCCAAATCACTGATTGCCAGAGGCGTGACACTGTGCATGGTGGTTGAGGGAGGAGGCGGAGAAACGAATACGAGAAGGTGGGAACGTGGGAGAGAGAGAGAGAGGAGTGAGAAAAGATAGAGAGGAAAGAAAAGAAGGAAGATGAGGAGGATATGAAGTGGGAGGAGGAGGAGGAAGAGGAGGAGGTGAAGGAGAAAAAAGAGTACGAGAAGGTGAGAAGGTGGGAGAGAGAGAAGAGTAAGAGAAGATAGAGGAGGAAGAAAAAGATGAAGAGAAGGAGAAGGTGAAGGCGATAATTGATGGTGGAAGAGGGAGGGAACGAAAAGAAGGAAGAGAGGAATGGTGAGCATAAGGTGAAAGGAATAGATAAATGAGAAAAGAGAAATACGAAGGAACAGAAAACTTGAAGAAAACAGTTGAAAATGGAAATTGAGTGCAAGAAGAAGATGGATGAGGAAAGCTCCTAACAATATTCCACAAAGAGAGAGAATAAATATGATGTCATGATAAACGGATAATCGTGAAGGTTGAAGAGAATTGAAGGAAGAATGAGTTGAAGGTAAAATTATAAAGAATTGGAAGGAAAATGAGAACAAGTAGCAGAAGAAAGAAATCTATGAAAAAGAAGAGGATCAGAGTGGTGAACAAGAGGGACAAAAATGAAGAATAAGGTAGAAGGAGGGAGTGATTGTACCAAAAGTATCAGAAGAAGAGGATGAGCTATATTGTAGAAGGAGAAGTAAGTGGTGAGAAGTCGGAAATACTTCTCCACAGTGGCACATAGAGGGATGTTTCTTTCGAAACTGATTGGAACCATTTAGGGGATTCGTCGATCCCCCCCTTTCCCCTATGAAAGGATACGGCAGTATAGATTATAGCTAGCCGCAGCCTACGTCACTTCCCCCTTCCACCGCTACACCCCCCACCCGAATCACCCAATCACATCAATTTGCCCTCCCATTAGTTTCTTGCACCGGCTGAAACGAAAAAGAAAACGGGGCACAAGAAGCAAAGTGAAATCCACGATTGGATCGGAAGGATCGAGAGGGTTGATTCCAAGGATGCGGGGGGGGGGGGTTTGGAGCTGGTAGGGGAATCTCCCTTTAAACTAATACTGGCTTAGCCCCGGTGTCGTCTGACCTGTAATTTGGACATCGTCAGGATCTCTACGCATTGTGGGCCTCCAATTGGTGTGGGAATTGTGTCAATTGGAATGAATTGTGAAAGAGTGATAGTTACTCAAGGTTGATAGGATAGTAGGACTACCAGCTGAACAGTGTCTTTACGTATTGTAATTTATCAGGTTGAATTAGGACAAATTGTTGCAATTAATGATTGGGATTGTAAAAGTTGACAAAGGATGATACAGGACGGACATCCTTGTATTGTAATTTTGAAATCAAATTGTATTTATTTGGTAGTAAGCAGTGTGTCACCTGATAGAATTGAAATGAATAATTATTGATGATTTCTGAGTAGAATGATAGAACGACTTCTGATGTATTCATCACGAATTACTGTATATGAATGGTTTGGATAGTTAAATGGTGGTTTCTGGTTAGTCAATTGATGGAATTGGAATGAACTAATGATTTTTGAGAAAGAAGAGAATTACTAGTATATGAAGTTGATAGAATAATGTATCATGAACACTATCTTCTCGCATCCATTTGTGAATCAATTTATATTCATTCTGTACAATGATTGTATCAACTGATAGAAAAGTAAGATATGACAATTAGATATTAGTATGATTAATATTGATGATTACTGGATTGAAACCAATACTACTGGATAGTTGTAGTTATTGAATTTTTAAAGAGGGGTATTTGATGAGTTAGCAGAGGTGAATAATTGATACATTTCATCCGAAGATGTTAATTTTCTAACAATATTACAATCCATAGGCTGGAACTTCATGATATATGAGTTGTGTTAATTGATGGAATTGGGATGAGTCGATGCTTTTGGAAAAGAGGTGTAGGTGTAACTAGGGAAGGAAGATAGAATGGAATCGTTAGGACAAATATTTGTTTTATTTGGGGAGAGAATTGTGTCAATTGATGATATTCTAATAAATTGATGGTTCCTGCAAAGATTAAGCAGGAAACGTAACGATTCATACTTTGGTAGAAGAAGGATAACGTATATTCTCCAAGGTTAATACGTAGAATGTTACAAGTTTGCCAGTTTCACCAATAATTATCGACTGAACAATTGAATTTTACTTTTTTTGTACATTTAATTCATGAAAAGATTATAGTGATAGCGAGGGCTTATCCCTTATCATCATCAAATGAGAAATGATTCAACATTCTTGTTTCATCTCATTCCAATATAGCCTCAAACACTTTCTTCTACATTTTGAAACTAAAAAAGCATTCCAAGAAGATACTTTGATTTCATATCACATAATCAATTCCTATGTAAAAATTCCACTTTTCTAATCTTATTTAGCTATTCTTATTGTACAACCATACTTTCTAGAACCTTCGTGGGGTAAAAATTAGAATTAAGACTGGAATGGATCTCAATTGAATGTAAAAATAAGATGGAATAGATTATTTTTTGATGAACAATGATGAGCTAAGCCAACAGCTCATTCCCTGTTGTTGATTGTATTGAAATTCGACCCCCGAAACCCTATCCAGACCACCAGAGACCCGGGTCTCTGTTAATTATAATCATTAATTAAGATGATTAATCGCATCGTCATCGTCTCCTCTGTACCCGGGACGATACTGAGCTCATCCAAACATTGCATACATCCCAACATTGCCTGTAATCTCCTGTTCCAGTAGAGCATTATTATTTGAAACTGTATAAGGATCATTGATAATGCCAGAGACCACAATAGACCAAACAAAAAGGTACTTCAACTGATCCGCTTCGAATCCTGTTGTGCTTTACCCTTGAAATAAGCGAGTGATTAATTCAACTTTTTCTATATATTATGTATATCAATTTGATCTATCGAAGAGTTACAATGATTAATTGATTATTATGATGCTACTCTCTTCCTCTAATTATCCCCTTTACAGTCTATTCGGAGATGGGGTCTGTTTAGAACTTCTCATTTTAGGATAGGATAGAATAGAATAACTTTATCCAGGCAAAATTTCAATAATCAAATAATTTGCAATAAACCTATCAACTGGCACCACTATATAAATAATATTATAATACATGTAACACATTGGAATACTATACTATCCTACATTGGAAGAATATGGAAATAAAACTAGAGAATTGTGATGATTTACATGAAACTGCAAAGTTATGACAGGTTCTAACATACACAACTTGATTCTCACAGCTCTTGGTGAGATCCGACACAACAAGGTTTTCCAACACCTAATACTCCCCATAGTTTTATAACTTTCCAAAAACTTCATCAAGCTTCATTTCAAATGAACTTCAATTGATTCTGATACCGCTCTAAAGGTCAATTTCTGTTAACCCTTTTCCCTGAACCACCTTCACAAACTGATAACTGTCACTGTTCAGTACACTTGTCAGTGATAGCCAATAGAAGAGTCAGTATTGGTGATGAAAAATATAGGATCCATCTGAAAGGACAGTTCTATTTTCTCTGGTAATTGAATAGATGGACTAAGATCTACACAATAAATATTTCTTAGAAATTTAAATTTATTAAATACTAGTTTCAGATGATAGTTTTTTTATGGTGATACTCAGATGGATTTTCACTCCAGCTACAGCTCTGCTCTTTAGCAGCGTTGCAGCGTTTAGAAAGAGCTCTGTAGTATAATACCCGACTCACACCCTGAGCTAATGAGTAACTTGGGACAGTAGTTCTATCTAATTAACTAGATAGTTACTGAATAGCAGTTTCTATCCAAGTCTCTGTCGCAGAGGAATCTAATGCAAATGCTGATCGGAACAGAAATTGATACGTTCCTTAACTGATCTATATGCCAGCCAGCTAGAGGATTGCACATGATAGTCTCATACTCATGCATCCAATAGTTTCCTTTCCATGCATGAGCTTGAGATGCTTTTCAACTGCCATTATAAAGACCATTTAGCGCACTAGAGATCAGCAAGCAGGAGGCATCCTAATACAGAATGAAGCCGTTTTGCATCTAATAGAATGGATACTGTTAATAGACCGCTCCCTAGCTAATAGCACAGCAGTTCTAGACGGAATTTACTGGAGCAATCCGACCGAATTGGCTGTTTGAGCGAAATGCGAGGAGTCTCCTTATCCTATTCCACCGATCTAAACACCAATACCCACAAGAAGTGATGTTTTTGAAAACATGAGTAAGAAAACACAAAAGTAAATAACCTACCTAATATTTTATTCTTAATGATTTTCCCTTTTACCAATCTTCTAACATCTTACTTCGTCTTTTTTTCACCTTCATAACACAATTATCAAGATTCATGAATGTAACAATAAGAAAAATAGAATTGTTGAGGATTTTCCGTGATTTTCATGCGATAGAATTGCATCTTGAAAATGTAAATTTACACAGAAATTCAGAATCCTTGGTACCATATGGAGCTTGTATATTCAAAGAAACCAAATTTCAAACAGTCATGGGGTATTAAAGATTCCAATTATTGTACAGTCAAAAAATCATATGAGTCAGATTGTAGGTGTATAATCTAGAATCTCGAGCAGGCCTACAATTGATATGCACTAAATACGAGTAAGTAGGCGAGGATCCATCACCCAAATAGTAGTGATGTTCCTCATCATGAATGTTCTCGGAACTCTCTCATTAACACACTAGCACATAAATAAACGGATGGAAGCTCTAATGATGGATCTGTTCAATGATTAAATGTGTAGAAACATGATTGAATGTGTGGGTGGAATAGTCGAGGCGAGTATGAGTGTGTGATATCCTATTTCGCTACCAAAACTTGAGCGCGTCTCTAAAAACTGTTGAAAGAAGCTGGGTTGATGGATCACCGGCCCGGCTACATCAATCAACAAAATTACATGATGAAACTCGCGTTCTCATGCGTTATTCTGCTTCTCTCTGCAAAATAGTTTCTTAGAGAATTATTAATTCACCATTTATGTTCATTCAGTTGTTCAATTAAATTATTTTCGCATTCAACTGAATCGTGTTAAATTTCGAGTTTAACATATATTAATGTGATCTTCTTGTTGGCCACATGTATAACCTCATATATACATACGCCTGCTTCCCACTTCTTATTCTAACATGCTGTTCTCTCACCATGATGCCATGTCGTACCGATGCCATTTCAAGGTTCACAAATGACGTAGATCATTAGAGAATGAAGTCTGCTTTATTTTTATTTCGGTGACAGAACGATGATTGCTCAAGACCCGTATGATATCGATCATCATCACTCCAAAACAGGATTCCATAACAACACCCTCACTCTCCGGATTTCATTCGAATAAAAGCTGAGAAGTAGACCAGAGTTCATGAACACGAAATTGAAAAAAAAACTACAATACCGCTCATAATAGATCCGCATTTCTCCCCCATTCAGAAATCCTTTTGTCTCGACTATCTGCCCTGACGCTATTCATTGCTTTGTTTTCTTATCCGATTGCATTTCAAGAAGTCTTTTATATCCTCACAAATCTCCTCTCTTCCTCGATTTATGCAGAAAAAAGTGCTGAAAAGGAGAAAAACCTCAAGAAATTCCCCGAGTTTTTGTTTTTACTTACCAAACATTCTATTATTCATCTCACTCTTGTGTTCCCCTTCTTGAAAAGCCTTCTTCAATAAGTGAATTCGGACATAAGATATTGGAGATCCAAAAAATATGACAGATTGTGCGGTAGAGCATGCAAGCAGGGTTTTTTAAATCATGACATGATTGAAGAAGAATGATACCCTTTCTTCATAAACGAGATAGAACCCCGGTGATTGGGGGAGTGCTTAACAACAAAAGTAATTTTATTTTTCAACATTTTCTAAACATCTTCTCGCCTCTCTCAGTAACGAGTCAAACAGTATTATTTAGTTTTCTCTCTTCTTTCTACCTTCCCCATAGATAGGCTATTATTATGCATCAGAATAATTTTCAAAATAATTATTCTCAGTGATAATTGGAGAATTTGATGATAAGAGTAGCTCAATGTTGATAATGTTGTTTATGGACGAAGTCAATAATGAAATTATTGGAAATGGTGTGGCTGCTATAGTCGAATATCATGCTTACAAACCTGCTGTACATAATGGCGCTAGGAAAGAACAGTACTCACAGAACATCCTTGGAATAAAGAAATTTTAAACAATATGAGGGACATAAATCTTCGTCCTAAAGACTTAATTTGCAAAAATTATCAACTCATCCCTCATTCCCCAATCCAATATTTTTCACTCAAATTTGTCGGGCATAATATTGGATTTTGAATTCTATTTTTTCAAGGAAACGGGTGATCTCAGTAGTTTGATCCCAGTATGCATTCAAGTCTTGATAACGGCGATCTTGTTAAGTAAGCCAATCACTATATATAATATAATATGAAGGCCTACGGCACAAAAATTTCGAATATGAAGAAGTTCAAGTTCACGGTATTGAATTCCTTGCTCCTTAGTTTCAATAATTGAACTCAATTGAAGTTATAGTCTGAAAGTTGTAGTCTGAACATTGACGAATCGTTTCTACACGATGTATTCAATGCAGTTCCATTTTCATCAAATACCATCAAATCACGTATTTTCATATGGTATCAAAAAATTGAATAGACTTCATAAACTTCCATTGTATCTTGAAAAACTTTCCTGGCTTTTCAATGCAGAGAGCTCAACTTCCATTACATGATCACTACTCTCGAGACAGCATCATTTATTTGGGTGGGTGTCGTATGTCATAGTTGTGTATCACTGACACACAGCAAGTTGTATTGAATCACTTTCTTGCCCTTCCAGAACGGATTCATTTCTTTCTGGCAATATATTGAGTTATTGTTGTTGAGAAGGCGAACAATGGACTACTATCCCTTCGCATGACCCTTCCCAAATGGATTCCATTATTTGCCATTTTCCCTTATAAAAGCGACTTCTCAGAGTTCAGAGACTGGTCAACTGTAGCATGACGTGTGTGAGTCATATCAGTGCCTGACAACAACAATCATTTCAAAATTACGTCATGACAACTGTTCCCTACTATGAAAAGGTCATTCTATGATACAACTCTATTGAGCCTGATGTAAAATTTGGGGTGTAAACGTAATAAAGCTACAACAATATTAGGCCTTTAGCATAGTTCAAGGGTGAAGAGAAGTTGTGTCCTTAATACTGTATTACGGATGTTCAGATGATGATTAACTTTAAAAGGTCCTTTGTAGCTTATATCGTAGAATCTATTCAACAACATTGATAGATTGATACCTATTTCTCACTACACGAATGTTGAATATACCTTAGAAATAAGTGAAATCATTATTTGCTTCAAATTGAACAGAGTGGCTAGTGCATAGCTGATTATGTGAGAAATATTAATATACGCGTAGCCTAGTTTTAGTTGTAACTGTACAACTTTCAGATTACAAATCACTTCAATTGGTTACAATAGTTTGAGGTTACAGTTAACATAGAACAAAATACATTTTCCAACGCGGTTAATTCCATATCAACTGCTAGAGAGCATTAAGCACTATCGAATTCATCTTTTTTTTACATTACCTACAATTCAAATGAGTCGGTCTATCTTTAACAAATTTATCAGTTGATTTCTTGTCAATGATTTGGGAAATATTTTTCATTCCAGATTTCACTTCATATATAAATTCAATAATATTGTCAGATAATATCAGATAAACAAATCACACCTATTCCCAATCATAAAACATTATTTTTTAAATGAAGTCCAATTGGAAATAGGAAACTTTTTATCAGCTCTTAGATAGAATTGAGATATGGGATATTATTTACAGTACAGAATATAAAACGGTTGAAGTTAGATGATATGAATAGTATTAGAGAAAATCATATCTATTAATAGCTTGTAACTATCCAATTAAATCTATTGTAAAAGGGATTCAAGTTCCTCATTGACTTGATTTTTTCATCTTTAGTGATAATATAGAATGTTTTCTGAAGACACCTCTCACAAAATCCTCTAATAACTAGCACAAGATGTGTTGTAACATGAGAACAGATAGACTAAGCCACCATGATAACATAAATCTTTGCAGCAGAGTTTATGAACCCTCGTGTCATATCTACAATTGCAACTGTTTGGGGTCTCGTCATATTGCACATTATAAATGGGCTTGTATTGTTTCTCGCGATCTCAATTAATCATCTCAACTTCTAGAACAAATACCGAACAGCTCTCAAGCTGTAAGAATTTCGTAGTGATACATTCTCGAAGCGAAACTTCTATCATCAAGGATACTGGGGTGGGGGATAGATTCGTTTTAACTTGATGGAAATCTGAGTTTTTTTATTGCAAGTATGAAAGAATGATAATTTTGGATGGGAGCACACTCATGGCTCGATAGCGTTCACAGTGTATATATTATCATTTGGAATCCTATACTATTAAACGAGCGATTTCTGTTTAGATGTTTGGATATTTATATGTTTGAATTTCACCGGATCTCGAAAACGGCTTCAACGATTCTCACGAAATTCAGAACATAGTATTTTAAAATATAAAGATTCGATTGCACTAGGTCTCAACCCTGGAAAAACACTCTGAAGTACATTAAAAGGATAATCTCATCCTTAGAAGAACAGATTTCGTCGTCTGTCGATAACAGAAGATGCATGTGCCTGTGTGGGAGATCACCTGTGTAATCATTCGAACAGCTTACTGCATCTCGCGAGAAAATAATATTATCTAGAAATTTTAATGGACTCTATCAAAATAATCTGATTTGTTGACTTGACATGTTTTATCACTCACAATTAGAGTATATCATAATCTTCAAAGTTAATCATTTTTTTACAGTTTTAAGTGATTAGTGAGTGTTATTTTGTTATACAATTCGGTTTGTAAACTAGAACTTTTCTGTTTTTAATATTTTGACTGAAAATTGGACCTGAAATCAAGTATATGTAACATAACCTACTTTTTGGACCATTTATAATTATAGTGTATAAATCAAAATTCGGGGGAGAAACAGTTTTGGGCTGTGCCTGTTTGTCCTTCCCCAATCATTTTCAAGAATTGTGCTCTGTTTATCAATAAATAAATAACAAGCAAAGCTCGGTGCCCCGATATTAAATGTTATTCTTTATAATCATTCTTTCATAATCATTTCCGTTGCATTTCGTTCCAATGCTAAAGTCATCTATCTGATTTAGAACTATAGTGGAGTTATAATGGCAATATTCGATTGACATTGGTGTTGCTATGCTTGTCTATCATTCAAAAAAAGACAGCACTTTCTTTTCCTAGCTCCGCAATGTTTCCAGATCGTTTCTCAACAATGTAGAGATATAATTAATGAAAAAATATTTTATCTAAATTATAATTCAATTATGAAAATTTACTATTTGAGCATTGAAAAATTTTAAATCCTTGACGAATAAAATATAATTGATTATTTTAAACAAGAATGACCAGTTGATATCCTCTAGCTGATTTACATCAGCTATCCTCTATAGAAGGCAGTGACATCGTCAACGCTGTTCTCCTATTCTCCCCACTGTTATTATGATTGGGAACTCACTATGGAATAAATCACCTTAATTCACTCTAAAAATAAGAGTGAACGTCAACTTGCGTAAGTTCAGTTGAGCATAAGCGAAGTTGCATAAGAAATGATGAAGAATTATATTCTTTTTGTACACATAATATTATACTATTCAGTGTATAATACTAAAAAATATTATGTATGGGGATGCTGGAAAAAAATATAACAAAATTAACACTGTACAAAAAATTTGTTAATGGAAATAGGTTCACCTGTACCCATATGACGATTGAATTACCACTAGTAGTTCTGTGAACAGTAGACCTCACGCAGTTATAAACCACAGCCTCCTCTTATACTGTCCATCAGAGTAAATCCTGTCTGTATGTCGTGTCGGCGAGATATCGGTGTGAAAAAGGCTAATGGCTGTTCGGGTTGGTGTATCAAAAATGCTAACATTAAAGACGAATCTCCTTCAAGACATACTGGCAACAGGACAGCCCGAGTTCAAAGCAGAGAAAGTTCGAGAGACAATACTATGTTATTTTAGTTATTAATTGCATGCGTTATTGCACTCAATCAATAGTTCATTTAATAGTGCATGGAAATTGCATTCAACGAGGCATGCAATTTATAGTCTAAACAGCAGCTGATTTTTTACCAGGTTACATTGAGATATCGAATTGCATGCGTCATGGCATGCAATTTATAATCAGCTCGACAGCTGATTTATGATGGATGATAACTCTATAGTCTGATTTTCACTCTAATATTGACGTATGAAGGAGGCTCCTTTTTCCTTTTATATTATCCTTGAAATGCTAAATTTCCAAAAACCTTGTATATACGTCGACACGCAATTTAAAAAGGAACATACCTGTCAAATTTCATGAAAATCTATTACCGCGTTTCACCGTGAATGCGCAACATATAAACATTCAAACATTAAGAGAAATGCCAAACCTTCGACTTGAATCTTAAACCTCACTTCGCTCGGTCAATTATATTGAAATAAAAAAAAGAATAATAAGCCTTTTTGAGATAATAGATATTATCACTGTTATTAGAAGTTATCTAATGTTGTAGATGAGTAGAAGTAGGGCATGGTAAGACTGTGATCATGCAGAAAGTTCCACAACTCTTGTTCCTATCGGGGCAAGATGTGATTAAATTAGCTGCGGATACGGATATCAGCCCAATTTGCGGCGTTACATGTCAGAAGTTTGGTTGTTGACTGAGCAAGTGCATAGAAGAGCAGAATGGAAGCCAAGTTTCCATTGAAGCGGAGAAGTGCCAAGATTAGCATAGAGAGCTGCTAGACACCCTCGTTGTCATCGTAATGTGTGCAAGATGATGGGCGTTGTCGCCGATATCTTTATGCGTTTGTTTGAGCTACCATTGTTTGACGCTGACTACTGGGGTTCGAGTATTAAAGTATGCACGATATGGTTTCAAGGGTTGTAGACGGCGTAGGAATTTTCATGTATGAGAGAATGAAATGGAGCTGGAGTTGAACGGTGAGAATGGCTCAAGAAGGTGACTAGGAGGAACGGATGTCTGTGAATTGGGTAAAAGGAGAAGAGGAGATGGAGAAGTTATAGAGAAAGAGGAGATGAAGTAAGGACCAACGTAAAGAAAGAGAGAAAGAGAATAAGAGAAAGGCTGTGGAGGAGCAGATGAATAAAATAATAAGACAGAGTCAAGAAACTATAGGATAAAGTAAGATAAGAAGTTTGAAATGAAGTTAATCGTGTGAAGAAAGAATTAGAAAAGTTAAAATGAATGTTAATAAGAGCAATAAGAGGAGGACGCCGATAAATGAGAATAATTCAAAAACAAAAGAGGAAGAAAGAATTCCCTTAGAACTAGTAGAGAGAGTTGGTCAAATATGGTGAGAATTGATCATAGAAAATGGACAATGATTGTGTAGAAGACGATGAAGAGTAACTTCAGAAGCAGATAATACAGCAGAGAAAGGAGAGAATGTTATGAATAGAAAATATTGATATTATACACAATATCATAAATATTTTTATTCAGTTGATCTCATGATCTATGTTACAGTTTTTCTACTTATAGTTCCCAATTGATCTCTCAATCATGATACTCAATCATGGACTCAAACTACTCAAAACTACTTAAAACATGATAGGCTAGTGTACATTATGAGTGTATAAAAATCACATATTATATATTCTGCAAAATCACTCAAATGGCATGGGCTACATTTTAATATCAATATAATATTGTATTTTGGAGTATGAGTATCCAGACACGGGAGAGATGACAGAATATTATAAACACATAGAGACGCCAGTGCATACAACTCGCTTCAAGGGAGGACGAAGCAGTGAAAGTTGGAGATGACTGGATTGTGGTGGGAGGGGGGTAGTTGTTGGTAGGGGATGAAGATTAGCGCGTGCGAGTGAGTGTGCAAGGGTGGTTTTGATAGGGGGTTGCTCTGCCGGTGAAAGCGGTCAGGCCTTAGAGAAGGATGAGGGGGATGATGATGAGGAAGGGTTGGGGTGTAAAAGAGAGGGTGCATCCCTGACGAAGTAGCACCCACTGTACTGTAGGCAGGCACACGCTCATTGAAAACAGTACACAGACAGACACTGCGACTGCACCATCATTTTATATTATTGTTGTCGCTTATTCACAGGAAACTCTTATACTATAATACTACAGGTTGTATGATACAAATTAGCTAATGGGCTCCTAGCTCTCCAACCAGATTTATCAAGAATGCCAAGAAGTCAAACTTCTACGTATCTATCAATCAATATAATACTTTCTCTAAAACATCAGCAAATTTCGCTGAGAAAAACCTTTTTATCTGTCACATAAAATGCACAAATAAGCACGTTATCATGAAAAAAACAAAAGTGGTCATGACATAAACTTGAAACATTCAATTTTATACATTCGTCCATTTCATGTTATCAGTGATGATCAATTTCTGTTCTTGATGGAATCCAAGCGTGAGTTCCAAATTCCAAACCACACAGTTGCACTCGTTAAAAGTTGCAACAGCAGTGAGTGATCAGTTCTTATTGAGGGGTTGATTAGAATAATGATGAACCAGAAACTCACAATTCTGAAAAAACCAGACAAATTTCGAGGTAGGAAATCTCCAGCTTCACTATGAGCACACTTGCTCATCAGCAACATCAATACATGTTTGTAGAAATCTATAAATATTTATTCTTCAAATAATTTAGATTGAGAATTCAACTCAAATAAAACTAATATTATTATTTGTTATTCTTTATTTGATAAGAGATTGTTCACAAGCGGATTTAATAACAGAATAGAGTCTACTTCCCACCTGAACTGCCATGACCTCTTCTAAGGTCTCACAAAAACCCTGCTCCAATGTACAACTACTATCACTATCGTGACTGACAGTCCCGATCAATACCTAGGCCTCAATTTTCTCCTTCAGCTGACCTTGTCGTATCCAGTGAGCCTCCTGCTTGTAACAGCACTTGTTGGTGGCTCTTGCTCTGTACTTGGATGGCCGTAGGGGAAGGTACGACACGTGGGGTAGGAGAAAGTGAGGGTGCTTCGAGGGCGCTTGGGGTTGTGAATCTCTTCCGTCCTTAGTCGGCGTCGTGACGCAACCAGAGAGGCGTCGTTGCCGTAGTACGGCTAACATAGGAAGCGACACGAGTTTCCATTAGAAGCAGGTTGAAATCCTCAGCTTCATGACGCTTCTTACAGCGAAGGGGGAGTGTAGCGCAGTAAAAGCGTTCCCCCACGGTTAGAAACGCGTCGCTGCGTCTGTACGCCTTGGTAACTCTGTGGTGTAATCGTTATATCTTTGCTATCCGTTGTTTTCAGTTGCTTTAACGCGTAGATTCCACATAGTTATATTGTGTTTGTCATTTGAATACTGTTGAAGAATAATTGAATAGACTTATTATTGTTGAAGAATAGTTTTCCCTTATTTCAACACACATGTGTGGTGAAGCTGCGGTGGTATTGTTGTCCCTTCATAAAAACCATTATTTGAAAATAGTATAAATGGGTAAAGGAGTTACAGGTGATAGTCTGCTTCGTTGAAAGTGAGTTATTATGCTTGTGACACTATCATTCCACGCAACATTTTGGAAGAGATTATGAGTGAATTTAATACGCGAGCGTGCAATACTATTTGAAAGAACGTGCAATATCTTTTTACCTTCGTCTTGTTATACATGGAAAATGAATGTCTGTATTTTTGTATTAATACAGCCTTTGGCTTTTTTGAACCAGTGGCAATTCTAGTTTGTGCTGAACCAGTATTGTATTCGAGTTTGTGATATGACAAACGACTATAATTATCGTCGTATATTCATAGTTTCAAATTGATAGTGTGATTCAGAACAAACGATTTGATTCTATTGCCATATCATTATCTTCTATTATGGTGAATGTACTATGAAGTGGGAAGATGTGGAAAAATAGCTAACGGTAAGTTCTGATTCACAATATTATTTCAACCTTATTGAGTATCTGACTATTGCGTGTTCATGTCTTTAACTTTTCTCCACTACAGAAAACTTAGTATTGATAATTTTCCTCCATAAATACCTATATAAGGATCAGGCATGGGAAGGTTGATAGGACGTTGAAAATTGAAGTAGCTTCTCATATTATTCTCATGAAAGATCAGGAGGTTGAGTTTTAGGTGATATTCTTTGAATTTTTTCTTCCAGTCATTCAATTCTAATCTATATCTCCGAGCTATTTCAAAAATTCCTTGTCCAAAAATTGATGAAAAATATCGTGATCAACATTACTTCCTATCATACTGCGGAATGGAAGAATGGCCATCTGTCCCATCCTTGGATCACTTGAGATTGAAGTTTGGATGAAGATCACCTCAGGATGAGTTTAGGAGGTCGTATCCTCTGGGACAATAACATCTATAAGTGAGCGAGAGAACTGAGCCATGGGACGGACCCCGTTCATTGAAAACTTGTCCAGCATAAGTTTGAATGGAGATCGACTGGTATCAGAAGACATTTTCCGCGAAAAAAAACTATTATTCTACACTACTGATATTTTCAGGAAATGTTAAAAGTGCATGATACGAATGAGGCAAGAAGCACTAACTCCATTATCGAGTGTTGATCCATTGAAGATTGTTTACTGATGATCTACTCTTGTTGAGAGTGGTTATAGTACTAGAACATGAAGATTCTGCTAGCAATCATTTTTAAAGGGAAATTTTATTATGAGTTATGTTGTCAGAGGACTGCTTAAAAAATCAATTTTCTCTCATACATTCATCACCACATCAGATCACAAAATCACACTGTTTTAAACTTATTTATCAAATTTCACCATATTTCATGAAAAAAACATTGTGATCAAAATACATCCAAATGCAGCTTAAATGTGAATGAACACTAAGCTGAATGATTCCTCAATCACATGAAACACAATTTGAAAACTTGGAAATTGAATCTCAATTACAGCTAGATATTGGACTTGAGATAATCACTTTTCTCATATCTGTAGGCCTTGAAAGGATGTTCTATTGATATCAAACAATATCATTCATTCAATTCCCATTGAGCTAAATGAGTTCGTGACTTACACGAGGATTATCCAAGAAATTTAACTTTTGATAGAGTTCTAGATTGTGTGAGATGATGAAGTAACTTCGTTCTGATCATTATTGAAAACTCGAAGATTAAAACTCTTGATCGATGTCTGGATTATCCGACAATGCGACTTTCCACGGGATATTGGGAGCTCACATGCCATTATATTGATGCATTTATTAAATGATGTCATCCATTGTCAGTTGATAACAGACTGAACAGATTAAACGCTTCCTGCCAAGCCAATACTCTGCACTAACTACTACCTATATCACCTCTCAAACTCCATATCACTTGGTGTGATGTGTTTCAACGTTAATCCTAAACTGGTATTAATATTTTCGGGTGCTTTGAATCAGTCCAACAGTGCAAAATATAGTGTATGAAAGAGAGAGAGAGAGAGAGAGAGAGTGAGAGAGAGTGCGGGAGAGTTTTGTGACCCCGTGTTGACAAAAGCGCGTTCATTTTGGGAGGCCATCGCAAACCTGTCCCTAAGTAATTACTAAGTTTGCAAGCATCGTTTGTGTCGCATTGTGTCGGTTATGGCGTCATTCATGTGTCGTTTCCAGTGTCGTGTGTGTGTCGTTTCCTGTCCAAAGCGACACTTGCAGTCGACAAAATGGATGCGTGTCCCGTGAATAATGCCCGTCAAACCGTGTCCGCCGGGTCTGGCCTATATCACGATTGATCGTCCCATATTGAACAATTTTCGCTCATACGAACGACGTTTAATCGCCGAATTGAGTTTGTCCAGAAAGTGGATCATTATTCCAGATATTTCCCGGCTATGTTTTTGGGAACGATATGTGCTTCGGTTCCGATATGTGCAGAGCAATCCGAGAGAATATTCTCTTTCAAATGATCTTACTCCATACTATAATAACTCCCACTTATCTTTGCTATCTATAGATATATCATACTTATTCAATCTCATTCAGCATAAATAGTCCAGTCAACAAGAGATTATAGAGGGATAAGTTTGGAACACAATTTTCAACTTCACAGCTCTTTTAAGGATAGGAAGAGGATTAACATATCAAAAGTCCTCACCCCTACCCCCTGTGCTAAAGGGTGGGGGGGTTGAAAGTACCATTTTTTCATTTTTCGCATATATCTCGAAAACTATGCATCTTATGAACATATATATTTGATAAAAAATTGAAGCTTAAAATATTACCAACATGTTTTGTCCTTTACATTTTTTTCATATCTCTCATAGTTCTGAGATATCCGCTCTTGAAGGTGAGAATTTTTTTGAAAAAATACTTTTGCTACCAATTTTTTTAATCTTTTCGGTCTTATTATTTTTGAACAATTATTGATGAAAAAAATCTGTGCTGATAACGAGCTGATAGAGCATCAAATTATCTTCAATTTGATGTATATTTTCACTATTTTACGCATTTCCCTACGACTGTTGCAGCATTCTATTCAGCAACAATAGATCAGTTGACTATGGAATTTGGAGGGAATGTTTGGAGCACAATTTTCGACTTTGCATCTTTGTTGAGACTAGTTTGGAGGTGAGCATATCAAAAATCCCAACCCCTACATCATGTGCTGAAGGGATGAGGGTGGTTTGAAAGTTGCATTTTCCACTTATTACTTACATGCTCATATCTTGGAAACAATGCATTCTATTGACATAATCAACTACTTGAAAATGAAGCTTAATAGATTTCCTAAAAGTTTTGTTGAGTAGGGATTTTTGATAAATCCGATACTTTTCGAGATATTTATGTTCTAAAGTGATATATTTTCGAAAAACCAGATTTTCTTATATTTTTTCGCTCTTTCAAGTCTTATAACTTTTCAACAATTCATGAGACAAGAATGTGCTGATAGAATATTATTCATCAAAATCAGCTGTCAAGTGGATTATGAATCGCATGTCATGACGCATGCAATTCAATATATCAATGTAACTTGATAAAAAATCAGCAGATGTGTAGACTATAAATTGCATGCCTCATTGAATTCAATTTCCATGCACTATCAAATAATAGGATGCAAAGAACTTATATAACAGCTTGTCTGGGCGCCTATATTGTCTTCTGGTTTTCTCGCGCTGAATTCCGGAAAGCGTTATCTGATAACTAAATCTTGTGTAAGCATGATCTGATCAAATAAATAGTTGATGTATCAGTGTGGATGTGCATATTGTTTGGGACGTCGTTCAGCTATGAAAATTATTTATTCTATTGATAAAATTTTTGTTCATCATTTGTTAATATATTCTTTAATTTTTATAAGTTTTGGAATTTTTAATTCTCGATTTGTTTTATTTTTAATTTTTTCATAAGTATTTGAAATCTTCGTATTTTTCATTTTTGAATTGGGTGGATATTTTTGTTGTTTGTATTATTTATTATTGCATAAGTTTGTATTATTTTTATCATTATTTATCTTTTTTCATTTGTATCTCTACAATTTTTATTGTTAAGGATACATATATGGGGAAGCCCGTTGTCTCCATTGTCCATAAATAAATAAACGAACTATTGATTGCGTGCAATAGCGGATGCAATTAATAACAAAAATAACATACTATTGACTCTCGAACTTTCTCTGCTTTGAACTTGGGCTGTCCTGTTGCCAGTATGTCTTGAAGGAGATTCGCCTTTGATGTTAGCATTTTTGATACACCAACCCCAACAGCCATTAGCCGTTTCACACCGATATCTCGCCGACACGACATACAGACAGGATTCACTCTGATGGACAGTATAAGAGGAGGCTACAGTTTATAACTGCGCGAGGTCTATTGTTCACAGAGCTACTAGTGAATAGGAGCTTATTTTTCTCCGCATATCGAGTAATTACTTTTCAGAACAAAACTCTCGTTAATCAGATGATTCAAACTTGTAATTGATTTTCCAGTGCATCATTGATTTCTTTCCAATGCGTTACCTCATTATTTGGTATTAATAATAAATTATAGAGTAGTTTGATCATAATCAATATCAACACACTTCCAATGAACGTACTTCAAGTATATCTGATAGAACTGTTAAAGTAGTAAATAATTACTACTTGAAAGGCTGTCCACTGTCAAATGCAGCCTAGTAATTGAATTATTATTCGCGAAATTTCATCGGAAATATTGGACGCTACCAGTTTGGACAACTAAACGTGAATATTTATGAAAGCCTTGAATGTGCTTCACAATATATCTACATATATATACTCACAGTATGTACGTGATATGTGTACATATACACTCCAACAAACATGCAATCTCTTTTTTATCCGCTCGGCCCTTGTATATCGAGTTTCTAGTAACTAAATATCTACTCGAGCGTGGGTGGAGGGACTTGTAATCCCTTTTCAAGTCCATATGTATCATCCTCATCGAAAAATTGAATTCAAATTAATTCTGGCCCATTTTAGATTTGCATTTTCGAAAACGGGCACTTTTTAGTCAATTTCTGCTGTAGTCGAGCGGCTGCGTTATATAAACAAGCAACGAATCACCATTTTATAGAACATGACATTTGCAAATACTGACCGATGTGAACGTTTGTCAATTTGTTATCGTGGATGTTATTTCGAGTCCGAAATTGTTCACGGTACGGGGATGCACAAACTTGCAATTTAGATTTTTGCAAATTGTTTACGAAATAAATTATACGAAAATACAGGCTTTCTCCACGGTCAATCAGGGATTTCTACCCTATATATTCAGATATTAAAAATTGGGTGATATCGAGGTGGATGCTTGTTTCAATTGTCCTGAATGATTTCAACAAAAATAAGTTCTAAAATTACAATTTAGAGATTAACGATATTGAAATGTGACCTAAACGTTTGCATCTATCCCTCACCACAAATTATCATGGAGTCAGAAGTTTTGAACTCTTCATAGCAATTGGGTTATACTATTCTCCGGTGCGAATCATTGAAATTGATATTATTATGATGATTATATTGATTTCGTTCAGTATATATGAACATCATCAGAAAAATAATAGGGGACTTACAACGAGAAGTTATGCAAATTCTCTTCTTTATTACCAGGATACTGTGATGTGATTTGAAGCAAGTAATGAAGGAATTCGTATTATTCATCTGCTCATTACCTAAGCTCAAAATACCTCTAGAAAGTTGCCCTTGTGAATGAATAATTAATAATCCGGATGGATGAAGGAATTTGATTTGGAACAAGAAATGGAGGATTAGTTCCTAACGGGGAAAGAATTGAACATTTTCAGAGTACCTACAGACATACGAAATGAAAATTATAAAAGAATTGAGAGGTTCATCTGTTTATTTGCATTCAAGTTGTGAAACTATGAATAATTGATAATGCTATTGATTTTTCATCGATGGATAATCAATATTGACAATCAATAGATAGAGGTAGAGTTGATTTTCACTAATTTGAAATAAACCAACACTAATAAAACGTAATAATATTACGTCTTACAGATCGGAGAGTGCAACAATTAATTAACATTTGCAGTACACATGGGTTCCGTCCGAGAAGCATATTTTTTTAGTATGTATGTGTTCATTCCTGAAAAAGAAGGCATATATGTTGCTCAAGAGGATGAGAGATTCATCGAATACATCGAATAATATTTTTGTAACTTAGATTTTGAGTATGCAATGAATTTATGACTTTCTCAGTTTGGTCTTGGTGAATTTTCAAAACAATCCAGTACAGGAATCATTGGTTGATGTTTCTCATTCGCATCAAATTTCCTAGACAATTATTTGTTGAGCCCGTTATTTTATTTTGTCCTTTCAGAAATGTGAGAGATGTGAATCATATTCAGAAGGCCCAGGTCTACTGAATTCAATTATAAAGCAACAGCTCCCCTACAGAATAAGATTAGGCACAAAATATTACTGAAACAATACAGGAGTAGAGAGGATGAGACTAAGGAAAATTGGGGCCTCTTGTAATCAGTTTACTGCCACAATGCTAATTGGCAAGCAAGTGCAGTAGCGTAGTCTGGGGCACACAGGGGAAGATATAATTTTTATCTCGAAAACAGATATTTTCCTGCAAATTTATGATGGAGAATTTTCCGCATGGAATCCTCCTTTTTGACTACTTTGTCGTTCTTGTCTTTGTTGCTTGATGGCAGGTGGACATCAAGAAAAATGGAAAGGGAGATAAAGTGAGTGAATGAAAGAGTGAGGAGAAACACGAGCCAATCCATTTCGCAAAGCTTTATTCTCATTGAACGATGTTAAAGAACAAAGCAAATCAAGTTGGAAGCTTATTTCAAAATCAATTCAGCAACAAATTCACAAGAAGAGCTGGAAATTCTCATCGTGAAAAGTATTGGACTATTGCACAGTGCAACAAGAGGAGTCATACCTATTATTTTTTCATAGAAACATTGAAGCTTTTTGTCAATGTTTCTCGATTACATTTTCGTCTTTGCAATTCTGTCTATTAAAGTTTGTTGAAGCATTCTCCTATTTCAGATTACTCTAGAATGAATTGAAATTGGAAACTGAGTTTCAATCCATTTCATCGAATCAATCAATTTTCTAATTTATCTTTGAGTAATATTACAGATTTTAAGCTACCCATGCATTAGATGTGATTCATTCTTATTCAATCGAACACCAAATAAATCACCTTTCGTCTATAGGTGAGTACAGACTTATGAGCCACGACCAGAAGCATTTCGCTCCTCATCAGCTCATGGACAGCTTATTATATCTGTATTTGTACAGAAACAGTAAGATACAGATCTAAAATCATCAGCTGGAGGAAAGTGAAATGCGCGTGTTCATTGTGCATAAGTCTGTACGCACAAAGTGTGTACAGATTTACGCGCCGCGAACACGAGCAATTCACTTTTCATTATCTGATTATATCTGTATTTGTACAGAAACAGTAAGATACAGATATAAAAAGCTTTGCATCAGCTGATAAGTGAATTTCTCGTGTTCGCGGCGCGTAAATCTGTACGCACCTATATAAGTTTCAGGCATTGATAAACTGGTTACGCTTTTTCCCGTTTAAGCACTTTTACAAACGTAAGTCCTGATTGGATACAATGGTATCACTGTTATCCTTTTATATCCTCCGAAATCACAAATTGATTCGTTTGCCAACCACCTTATCTGAATAGTTGTTCAAAGAATATGTATGTGTTGAAAATTCCAAGTTGAATGATGAACTCAATCCAAATTAATCTTCGAGCATACAAGCTCTACATATACACACTCACACACTCACAAACCAAAAACGATTCAAGGCTGTAGTCATCAGTAAGAGCTCGCTACGCTCGTTCAAAAAATGTAAACAATTATGAATTCCATTCAAGCCCAATTAATGCATCTACATCATGAATGGGTTTTTATCTAACACCATAGTTGTTCCCAACTCCATAGTAATATACAGTATTCTGTTTGTGATTGGAATTAGGCTACTGAATTTTTCCCAAACAACATAAAAAACTGTGTTCAGCCTACTTACTCCTTAACAATGCTTTGAAATTCGATCATGAATTCAATTCATCATGATGTTATATCGCTTTTAAAGTCAAAAAGCATACCAATCTGATAACAGGTGGGGAAATTTCGTCTTCATCTGAATAATGGATGTTTGGGGGGGGGGAAGTTTTTGAGTTATTGAGAATATTCGTAAGTTCAATACGATTTGAAATTGTATAGGTACTCAACATATATATTTGTATTCTATACAATCATATAGACTACATTTTTCACGGATACGAATATCTAAGCATTATTAGTAAGGATGTGAAACTGAATGGCATTTTATTTTGGGATTGTCTCATATTATTGAAATTTGACATAGCATATCTATGTATCTCATTATATACACCGTGTATTTTAGGTGCATATCTATACATACGTTGTATTGAAAGTATGGAATAGGTGTAGGCGACGATTTCTATACTCGTAGCTTTGGTTTCGGGGAGAGACGAACAGAATGATCTCATCTGCTGAGCAAATCCGTGTCATGCAATATTTATCGTTGAGCTCTCATTGCGGCCATATTCTGCAGCCCAATTTTAATCTTGCCGCCCGCCGTCCATTGTTGAAATATATACAGAGTTGTAAATCAGTGCAAACCATGACTGAGGCTTAATTAAAATTCGAACTTTACAGTGTATGTGTTCTCTCGCGCGTTCAAATAGATTCCATGTAGTCGCTTTTAATTGGCGTGAAGGCTTATCCTACTCCCTTACACCCCCACAAATCCCCCACAACGGGATTGTCGGTCAAAATGGCGACGTAATGGTCGCAAAATAGGTATCCAGCCTGAAACATAATAAAATGGGACGGTGTGACTAGCCTTGCTTTATCTAGCTTGGACGCCAACTTTTAGACATATCAATCACAGTTCTTCATTGAGTGAACTAGATTAGCTGTATTCAAGTTCCTTCACAAGTCTCTTCAGTATCTTGAACATACTGACATAAGGAGCGGTTTTGTACGAATAATCGCATTAGTTGATATAAGTACTCTTAAAAATTCTATTAGTAGAGTTTTAATAGAATAACTTGATTACAACCACTTGGAATGTAAACTTTCAGTTTATTATAACGAGTGAACTGTAAAACATAGAACTCATTGCACTCAACTACGAATTCTTCAATTCATGAATAATTATATAGATTACTGTTAGTAATGTCAGTAGATTTTACACTTTTCAACATTCAAAGTAAACTCATATTTTTTTATTGCGTTTCAGGAATTCCGTATGCCAACAACCATAAATGAAATCCAGTTGAATCACTTTTATTCTTCTAGGTAAGTCAAAATATTTCATGTTCCATCAGTGTTAATATTAATTAATTAGTAGTAAGGAATACTGAACTGAATTTTCAACCTTACTCATTATAACTATCAATTGAAGTGATTTTCATCACTTGTTTTAAGTGGAATGGAAGACAGAAATACTTTCACGGATCTAATATGTATTCGCATTCATAACGCAAAAATTGTTTAATCAAATATTTTCAATTTTCCACTTTGTCATATCGAATAGTTTCAAATAAATGTGAAATATGCATGAATCAGCTAAATCGTTTCTGAATTGAAAAGATGAAAGAGTTTCTCTATAGTTTCTTGAAATGTATGAGTTCAGGGCTACTCATTTTCATTCATAAAATAGAATTATAGTACCTTTTTTCTCCATAGTTATAATTGCATTGGAGAAATATTGAAGAGCAGCTTTGCCAATTCTCTACCTTGATACTGCCTTCTATAGAGAATAGCTGTTCCGGTATATCTGATGTAATAAGTCTTGTATAAAATAATCTCTTATATTTTATTCGTTAAGAAAATATATTCCTTAATGATTCAATAATAGATTTTATATATTCTGTTAATAAATAATATTTCTACATGGATGAAAAACTATCTTGTAACGTTTGCGGAGCTAGGATAGCGCTATCTGCTTTGCCGAATGATAGACAAGGATAGCAACACCAATCTAAATCGAATACTGTCATTATAACGCGGACCTCACAAAGGGAAAACTCCTCAAATACCATCGCGAGAAATCCTAACTTCCAAATATACGATATCCAATAGAGCAGATGACTCATAAAAAAATAATAACTACCTATCAAGATTCAACAAAGGGTTAGTGCTCTCAACAAATCAAACCAATGATGTCATTGACATGAATGGAGTAAACAATGCTCCCCACTTATTAGCGCACTTTTATTCGGCTAGAGTCTGGGGTCTCCATAACATACATCATGAATGAATCCCATTCACAAAGGGAGAAGGAGCCAGTGAGAGAGAGACTATGACAGAGTGTTAGCAAGGGGTTGCATTGACCAGTATAGTATATAGGGAAGGGAAAGAATGCCAAAAGGGTTTACTACAGTACGTGGATGATGACGCTGCTACAGTGGACTAATACTAGATCTCATGCTATGAGTTGGGTCAGTCACTGTGTGAGAGAGAAAGAACGTGTGTATGGAGAAGAGAGGATGAGTGAGTGTAAAGGAGTGGTAAAGAGAGTCATAGCGAGAGAAAGTATGATAAGTGAAAAAAGAATAAGTAGTGAAGTGAATTAGTAGCCAACTGATAGCGGCCAATTAATTATCGAGTTAAAATACAAATAGGACACTTGTTTTACCAAAGTCAAAAAATTCATTACCAAGTAATGTGAAGTGAATGTTACATTTCCTTAAAAATAGTAATTCGATTATGTAACAAAAAGAAATAAGACCTCAAAGTATTTGAAATCTGAAAAAGATGTAATTCCCCTGAAAAAGCATGGATGAAATTTCCCAGTTCGACAGTTAAATTTTTAAGTTGAATTGTGAGGCCTCACGAAGTTTGTGAGGTCACCATATTGTATTTAAATCTTATAATACAACAGAACTTTACAGAATAACTTGATTATCATTTTTACCAGTGCAATGGCAATATAAGAAGTCTAGTATAGGAAGTTCACTGTGAATATTGTACAGTCTTAGGAAATGATGCTACTTTGTTAGGCTAATATCAGTGGTTCAATTTGATAAAAATTGAACTGATTGACTTCTATAAAAATCAAGTAATATCAAAATTTCAATATGTACTTGAAAGTGATAATGAATAGAAAAACTCTATAAAAAATAATTATAAAAAATAAAAAAATTGCTCCAATCACTATCTAGCAGCTATCCTAAGAATATAATTGATATCATAGCAAAATATTTGATCACTAACATTGCAGAAGTGAGAAAGTGTGTGTGTGTGTGTGCGAGAGAGGGATGTAGTGAGGAAAAAAGGAAGATAGCATGCGTTAGGGGAAGAGAAAGAGAATAGGAAATAGCATGAGTTAGTGGGAGTTCGGTGCAGTGACTGAGTTGTAGCAGGATTTGAGCGGGTGAGGCTGGGACTGGCGAAGCTTTGAGTTATGATCGCGAGGAATGAACAAGGCCATTTCGAAAAGGGTTGAAAGCGGGCCTTGTGTTGTGCCACGCAGTGCACCGACCTCCATCTTTCGTTGAAAGCCTGATAGAACACGAGTTTTGAGTTAAGAGACCTGTCAGTCGCTTGATGTGTGCATGAACCATTCACAGAGAAAGAGAGGCTTCATAGAAGCGAAATCTCAAATGACAAACTAAGTTCAGCTAAAAACTTGTTGACAACGATGCAAATCTCCAGGCTGACATATCGTCATGTTTTCAAAGTAGCCATTGTCAAGGTTAATGTTAATGTTTCACCGCTGTAGAGATGTACATTGCAGAATACCCTTACAATGAACAATATTTCGAGTTTGAACTTCAAATATCACCCAAACGGATTACTCTATGAATGCCGCATGAATAATGGCGTAAATGCAGGTGAATTTGACCAGAGCTTGTATGGATTAATGTAAAGCTGGTATGAATCAATGTGAAGCTTGTAAAGCAGAATGCAGCTTATAATTTATGTGACTATTGCAGATGTAGGTCAGCAAACAATGTGTGATTCATGGAACACTGCGAGATTTCATATAGAATCATATCTTTGAGGTTTGCTAGATCTGAATGAGATTACACGAATACAAAAGGCTAATTACAGTTCATTTGTTGAAATTTGGAATCATATTATAAGCTCTCAAACGACCAAATCATAAATCCGCATCTGGACCTCGCAAGCTTTTGCGGATTACATTTCATACTATTTACAATAAATGCACTATAACCTGATAAGTCTATTGTTGTTCGCGTTCTGTGTATTAAACATGCAGTTGGTATTATTTGGTAGTCATAGAATGGGCGGTCATTGATAGATAGGAGTTGATTTGACATGCAAAATTACACGCTTGTAGCAAATGCTAAGGTTTTTGGTTAATTCTAATCGCTGAAAATTATTATCATTATTGAACAAAAATCCTTATCGCTTTCCTCTAGAAACTCAATACTTTGAAAAATAGGCTACTTTATGCGACTGCGAATGTTAGAAACATATTGAACAGCTAGAATATTCTATGAGCTCCTGTGCCGAGCACTATTTTTAATTCAGGCCTTTTCCCAAGTTATAATGGTAAATTGAATACGCAATAGACTAGAGCAATTATTGTGAGTTAGCAAAATAGATTATTTTCTCTCTCTATTATGAACGGCCATGACTTCGAGTTTCCCAGGATAGATATTTAAAAATTGTGGCTCCGAGTTGTCGAGGAATGTAGATTATGGAATTATCTCTAAAACTTAGCCTTCCTGTCGCGACATAGAGTGCGATAAGTTGGAAAACAGCAAGGATTACAATTATAACAAACTAGTGATTTTGCAGTTACTATTTGGTCCTAAGGCTCTGGAAGCCACGCGACGATTGGTCAAATTGATTCCCTTCACCCAATAGGAGACCTGTTTCTAAATACAGTAGTGGGGCGATTCCCCAGCCGAGAGACCAGATTACGTTTCGTAGGACACTTTGCTTGGAGCACTACGAGAGTGAAGATGTAGTCGATTTGTTTCGCCCTTTTTGGGCAAGTTTATAATATTAGACTATTAATTAATGTAGGAGTTAGTTTTATTTTTATTAAAGTTGCAATTTTCTAGTAGTGCCATGTCCTGATAAGCTTGATTGTGTTTCTTCATCATGTAGGAATAATTGTATCTTCAAATAACTGCTAAGGTACGTAAAATAAGGAATAAGGTTAGAATATAATTAAGGAAATTTTATTAATTGAAACTTCCATCAGAAGATTGTGACAACAAAGCCTGTTATTGTTCAATTTAATAATATTGATTGAGAATAGTTCTTTTGATTTTATTAGTGATGGAAGACAATTATAATTTTTTTTCTGAAGAACTACGTACAGAAAGTAGAGAAGAAAGTTTTCAGTTATGTTACATTTGAGTTATTGTTTCTGAAGATATATTATTGTAGAGTATTGCTGAAAGTCAGGATGATAGTCTTTAAATTGGAATGACATTTTTAAGATTATGTTCATATTGAGTTTAAGACTTGCTAAAGTTTTATATTTTTCTGACTGTGTTTTCTCATAGCGTTAAAGCTTTCAACTGAACGCTAATTTATTAAATTATACCCGAACTTTTGAGCTATTTGTGAAGGAAGATCCATTAGTTCTGATACAGAGAATCAGTAGTTCAAATATGAAAATCTATATAAAATGAGGATTCAAATAGTATGAGAGAATTTAAATAATCTGTAATCAATAGATAACTCCTGTTTTAGCTTCTGATGAATTGTAGGAAGAGTTAGAAATCAATGCTGTAATACATTTATTTACAGCGGTTCATGTGTGACCCCAAACCAACTTCATGTACCACCCCTTTGGTTCCGCAACTTTATGTAACACCGCTTCAAGACACCCGTTCAGATGGCAGGTCTAGGGACGTAAGATGACGTCGCCGTCAAGCCAAATTCAACCGATAAAGGTTCACCGCCAAAAACAAGGTACTGCAACCTCGACGATAAAGCAACGTACAGACCAACGAAAGTGCAGTGTAGTGAAACAAAGGTTCATTCAAGAAAGGTCAATCAAAAGTGGGGATTCCAAATTTAAGAAATGGGTTATATGGGTTATTATCGACGAAATTTGGGTTCAACGGGCTATTCTTTCTTGAGTAATTTCATGTTAAAACTAATTCGCTATTTCATGACTGATATTGTTTGGTTTTGTGACGTATTGCTATCTAAACGAGGGATAGTAATGCGCCCCCAAATCAGATGAAGAATGTCAACAGAGTAACATGAAATAATTGTTGTTTCCTTTGTCTGATTTTAGTTGCCAATGTCTATTGAATTTTTTTGTATTTTTAAAGATTCCAAAGAGTAGTATTAGGTTTAGTAGAAACCTATTGAATCATGCATGGCAAGATTAATTATTGAAATTTTCTTGACTCTAGCCCGTTCACCTGCATGAATTAAGTATAGAGTCAGGTGAACCCATTAAGTATAGATGTGTCGGCCTATTTCCAAATTCTAAATTTCATTCCAAATTATCGTTTTATTATCTTTTAAAAGGTCAGGCACACTCCACTAAACAACAATAATAAGTTGCTTGGAATATGGAATCAAACCCGGCTCCTCCTGATTTCCGGTCAGGTATAAGGACACTCTTAACATTGGTGCAGCAAACACTTGACCTATTTCCAGAAACATTTTCCGATAGATTGGGTCGACTGCCCTCTGCCTATAAGTAAAGGCAAACTTTTGTTTGCTCTTTGATCACGAGATAGGAAGACTATCGCAATGAAATTGAGGCACAAATTTGATTAGAACCACACTTCATCTTTCCACTAAATGTATCCGTTCAAATTGCCAATGGGTATTTCTCTCTTTCTACCCCCTCAAAACCAAACTAACACTCTCTCGCACACTCTTTTTCTCTGTCTTTCACCTTCTCTCACTCTCGTCCCGTTCTCTGAACTCTGAGCTGTGCCCAAAGTGTAATTTTCATCATGAAGATCGCTTCCTTGCAATGTACACACTCGTGCAAAACGGATCCTCTTCCTTTCACATGGACAGAGTGAAACACACTTTGCCTTCAGATATTGACCTTCACGGCATACAAACTCACATGTCGTGTTATCAGTATATACATTTTGACATGTACTTGATAAATTTTCTTTATTGGTTTCATCAATATCGTCTATTATTGTTGTTAGATGTTAGTGTTATGGGAGAAATTACTTTTCAATCTAATCACAGAGATTTAAAAATAAATGAAATCACTGATATCCGAGCACAGAAAACTTTATTAAATGATGGAAAAATATAAATTTGACATTCCTTATATTGTATTTTTACATACAACTACATACTTTTAGGCTTTCAGACTGTGTATTTTAAATTAGTGTTCGAAGAATTTTTGGACGATGCCTTTTGCTTTTACCTGAAATGCATGCATTGTCTATAGATAATATTGTTCTTCATTACATTATAGCACCTAGTTAGACTAATAAGCTATTATATTTTCACTTGATAAGAATATTTTTTGTGAAAGTATGACCCATTGGTTCAGCCTTCAATATTAATTGAGGGCAAAATTATATCAAAAATATTTTTTTCACACATTTATAATATGATAGAGATACTCTTCTCTTGCTCTTTCTCTCCAACGAATGAATAAATAATAATACATGAATATATAGAGTTCACTCTTCGCTGGAATTGGTGGTATCACCTTGCATTGAGCTGCGATATGATCGAAATCAACCATCAGAGAATATAAAAAAATCTTTTAGATTCTAACACACTCGCAAATAAAAAATAATAACATAACATTTTCTGTCGCAAATTACATAACTCTAAATAACCAACAAGATTTTCTATAGCTAATGAACTATCAATATTTCCCTGTTCGCTTATTATAGGCGAACCATCCTTATCATGTTATCCAAATTTTCACAGTGAATCGACAATAAACAACTGTTTTCAAACATTTTGATGTAAGGATGAAAACGTATTGAAACAGTTGACAGTTTCGTCTCTTTGACAAAGGCGTCAAATTTGCTCAAGACCCGTACCTTCTTCCATCAGGTAAACATTACAGCATAGCACAAGAGATCGATCCATTGCTGTGTTTCTGAAAGCAGTCAGTGCTACTGATGGAATGACATGTCATCTACTACAATGTACACATTTCTACAGTTACCAGTACATACTACGGTCATTGAGCAAGCCTCCAAGCTACCAAAGTAAATAGAACGCTTCTCGACTGACAGGAATGGGACTGTAATTTACATTTCCTTTGTGAGAGCGATTGCTTGGAATAATTAGTTGTCATCTGCATCCCCCAATAGCGCGAAAATATTAGCTCAGTATTTAGTGAACGTCTCAACAAAACGGGCTATTAGAGATTTTCTTTTCTGTTTTTAGGACGCTACTATACTGTTAACATGGTTTAACATGGAAGCATAAAGCATCATGGTCACTCAATGCAACCCGGTCTACCCCAACAGAGAACAGTGTAGGATTCAGATCTGTTGCAATGTTATCCAGTGCTGACTCAAACCTAGTTGCCTCAAAATTGGTTAGATATAGATTGATTTGGTTATAGATTGACCAGTTGTTTTTCAGTGTATTCCAAATGATTAGATTATTTATCATAAATTATATAAGAAGTTCACTCAGGTAGACGGAATTGATCTCAAAATATAAATGAAACTAAATAGGGAAAAGCAAAATTGAATGAAAACTCACCAATTTCCTTATTCAGAGAATATGAATTTTAAAATTTTTCATCTCTCCTGGAATTGTTATCAGAGTTTCTAATCAAATGTGCAAGATAATTATATGCTTTATACAATTATGTTCCTTCATGAAAAACTGTGAGTTTTCTATCGGAGAAATGAGAGTTCTCCGATGTCAAGACTATTATTCTATTATTTTTTATTAAGGACTATAAGGATTAAAAATATTAAGGACTTTCAACCATATCAATTCTTTCACGGAAATATGACTTCGACAGACGGAATTTGACACACAAACGGTTGAAGGGAAAAAACTGATAGCTAACTGAATTTGGTGTGGATCGAAGCGTTTTCTATCTAGCTGTTGGTCAAGACCAATATTCAACGTGGACATTTCTCATGTGCGCTCGCTCTTGTTGAGAGTGAGTGAGATTTCCCATTCGATTGAAGCATACGCGTTGTTTTTCACCAGTCACCACACGAAAATAAAGCACACGGAAAGCATTGATTTAGGGCTTTGTGAGATGGGTGACTGTCTGCTGTGGGACTGTATAAACGCCCCCTTACTCCCAGAGCTTTTTACTCAAACGCCCCCAGCCCATAAAATCCGGTCTGGTGACAAAATTCAGACAGGCTTTCTTTCCCAAGGAAAATCTTGGAACTTTTAACTGCTTCAGACAGTAGTCTACCCCCTAACCTCCCTGGAGACTGAGGGAACTCAGCTAGGAGTGATGGAAAGCCACTTAGAGTTACTGGTTTTGTTATTGAGGTGTGGAAATTTTCAAACAAAGACATTTACTTTCACTGGATGTACTTAGAAAACTCCTTTTAAAGTTGACATTGAATTTATTTTAGCATGTTTCAAACAATTGTAGTTTTTTGAACTTAATGAGAAATCCACTACAAGTAAATGATTCTTCCCTGTATGAACAGTTGTTTAAATCCAGTGTAGTTTAATACCTTGACTTTCAATTCTAGAATTGTTTTGTAGTTTCTCGTATTGTATGTATATCTCATCGTTGGACATTCTTTATTGTTTTTAAATTGGCTTGTGTTGGTTTTATAATATCTGTATTGAATGGGTGGAAATGAATTATTACTTTAAAATTCTCAATCGATAAAGGAAATATATTTTTCAATTTTTCTAAAATAATTATGTTCGATGTTATTAATATGTTCATTGAAGTACGCAAATGTCCACTAATCTGTTTTGAAATTCTAGTGCTATTAGTGCACTAGTGCTAGTGAATATTTGAAGTGTCTTGGTATTATATGATTAATAATATTTCATCAATTATATGATTGTTTATTTGATTTATCTTTCTGTATTGTTCTGGTCTTGATGTTTCTTTATTTTATGTTTTCTTTATAATAAGAGCTGTATTAATTCTAAAATCATGTTAAATGTAACGAGGAATGTTTGAACTAGTGGCTAGAGCACAAGATCTCTTTTTCCAGCCACGCCAATTATTCAACAAAAAATATGTATTTATTTTCTTGTAACACTGTTGTTAATGGTGAATAAATTTTATTTGATTTTATATTATTTGATTTGACCAGAAATATAGACTTGTATATTTTTATTTCTTCATCCATATATCACTACTGTAGAAGATGTACTCTGATAGGAGTAATTGTATTCAAGTCTAATGAGAAATTAATTCATTGTGAAACTAATAAGAATATCGAGGAACTTTTTTCAAGTAACATCACATTCCGCAACAACTATTCAAGTTACTTCATTCAACACATTGTTGAAGGGCTTATTGAGAAATTGCGTTACACATGAAGATTTTCAGCTTGCTTGGCTAGGGAACCACAAAAGCGAACTACACCCTACGAATTGACGAGTGACATGCTACATTTGGAGAATGGCTTGTTGTGGAAACGCATAATAAAGCCAGTCAGCACCAAAAAAGCCCAGAGGCATTCTTCTCGTTGTCAAACAGTGCTTCTTGTTTTCCTTACTTCCTGCTTAGCTTCCTTCGAACATTCTTGCCTGAAAAGAGTCTTCATTTTGTTTTTATTCCTTCTTGAAAATCCGTTCACATACGGCGTAATTCACCAACAAAAAACGAGAGATCGTGGAAAGAAGAAAAGGAAAGTTCGGAAGTCACCTAGAGCTCAAATATCTCCTTACCTGGAGATATTTTCATCTCCACTCGTCATCATCATCATCATCCGCAAACATAATATTGTGTGAGCATTCACCTTTGAAAAATCAAAAGCAAACACAGCTGCATTTTCTGAACAAAATTTGGAGGAATATAGAACTAATGAAGAAGTACCACTCCTCTTGAAATCAAGTGTTAAAGTCGTTCTGTTGATGACAGATTGCTGTCTGAGAATTGGTTGCATGTGGGAGAATTGGATGTTGAAGAGCTGATGAGTTCGCGTGAATGGTGGGATAGCTTTTGTACGCATGAGTGTTGATTGTCCTTGGGTAATTGAGAACAAGGATCAGTAGTGTTGAATCAATTAATTTTTTCCTTGAAAACCTCCAGTTGACATCATAGCTAGAAAGTCGATGTTGCAGTGAAAAATAGGCTATTTTCTCCAGTATTTATAATATACTCTACAAATTAATTGTTAACTCACTTCCTCGCTAAATAAAAAAAAATAAATTATACGACGTATCCAACTTGAATTGAGATGATTTGCATTCTCACTATGGATGTCTGTAAGATATTTTCGACCACAGACTCAGTGGTTTAAAATTTAATATTAGGCTATCTAAATTCAACTAGAGGAAGTTATAGAATTCTATTTGAAGTGATGATCCCTTGATGATTGTGAAGTTGAATATGATCAAAAATTGATGCGATAGTGACTTCCAACTCATCTTGAAACAGTATCAAATAAAATAGTATTGGTGTTGTATTGGACACTGATCATGGTTTATTGTTTTTTTTTTCAAGAACCTTTAGATCTAAACCCTTCAAAACTCTTCCCATGAAGACTGGGCGCCTTTCAGAAACACCAAACATGTTAAACTGTACAAGAAAAAAACAATTGTTTGAATATTGTAACGCTCCTTGGGGGGTTCCTGGTTTATTACTTGAGCAATGCCCCAGATGGAGACGTCACACATGTAAAAATTTTACACTGAGTCCTCGGTGTTGTAATCTCAAGTGTGTGGATGAATACTGTAGAACACCAGGCTGAGAGATCCAGTATAAGATTCAATATAATAGTCCAAATCGCGGGAGGCATAAACTCTTGCACACCCTTGATTTGTTCAATGACTAGCTGTATGAGAATAATATTTTTTGCAAGTATAAGTCGTAGTGTAGCAATTGCTAGACACTAGATTCAGATTATCTTAAATTACCTGAATTGAAGACAGTGTACAAAATCAAACAGGTCGAGCAAGGAAATTGTTGCATATAATTTGCAGGAAATAAAGTATTAAATTTGGAATATAATGAGCAATAATGATAGTTAATAAACTGTAGTTCCAAGATTTGATAGACAGGTTTGAATAATTTTTTGTTGACAGACTTAATTGAATTTTTGCTATGATAGCTCACATGCACGTTCTTTTACAAAGTTTAAAAAAATTTTATAGGTAAATTAAAATTCCAAATAATAAGATTTAACAAAAAAATATTACAATATTTGAAATTTAATCAGGGTCGTAGTTCAGGCAGATAAGGACAGCTAAACGACCACAAAAGCTTACAATTATAATTCAGTACACTTATTTTATTAGCGCTTTCAACGTGTCCAATTTATTTATCGAAGTAAAATTGAAATAATTTCTGTACTTTTTCGAAGCGAAGGGTGCGGCCCCATAAAATAAAAGAGAACTAACGTGATCCTTCTTGGTGTAGTGGTTTCTTTGAATTAATTTAGATTCGATGGCTCGTCCAAATTTCGGTCTTCAGCACGTGGGGTTTTTAGAAATTAACTGTTTCCTTCACCAATCAAAAAATTAATAATAAAATTCAGATTTATGGAAGCAATCAATTGATAGAATAATTTACAAATATAACAAATAATATTGCCTCAGGTATAGGCTAACAATCAAAATACATAAATTTAACAAATAAGAATCTCACTAGGAAATGGTAACTTTTGGAACAACGTCTTTATGGTGAAGGCATTAAAAGGGAAGTAAGTGTCTCTCTTCTCAAAACTTTTGGCTGAGCAGTTCTATTCCGTCTTACTCAATTTGCATAGAAATTCTGCTATTGGTGGAACTAGTATGACGTATACATCACATCAGAGATGAGTAAGAGAATAGTGTTCTTGCTTTACAATAAATAAACTTAAATTATCTGCCTTTTTTTAGTAAATAAATTATCTTCATATTTCTCCTTATTCAACATACAATGTGTTACCGCATATGATAAGGCTTTTCCAGTTGCTGATAACAAAATTAGAATATCATGTTTGAATATCATCCCTTTTTGGTGTCATTTTTCTGACCTATGATTGGCCTGAACAGGTTACAGAGATTTTTACATCAGTCCATGCGGTTGATTCTATAATAATTATTATAATATCTTTATTTCAGACAAGAGATTCTTACTACAATAATGAATAACAAAAAATACATATTACAGTTCTTATCAGTGATAATGCTTGTACCATGATCATGCTCGCTTTTATAATATTTAACATGTTGTACATTTCCGTTAATAAATTATTTTAACAATAATAAATATATTTTTATTTTTAAACTCTTATCCTTATTACAATAATTATTGGTTTCAGAAGTAATTATATCATCGTTTTGAAACGTAAGTTCAGTAGTACAAATAATTCATTTTGACTAATTTCTTGACTGCATTCAAAACAGCTGTTCACTAACATAAACAAAGTTGTAACCTCTAAATTTTATGGTTGACTATAAACAATTTACAAATTATTTGCAATAAATTATAATTTTAAATAATTCTTCCAAATATAAAGAAAATAAAAATCTCAGTACCCTTTTTTTCCCGTACCCGTTATTTTCTTTATTTTATATCACAAGTAGCCCTATACAGAAGAGAGATAAATTCTTCCAAAATATGCCGTATAGAACGGTGCTCTTATCTCAGTCTCAGCTGTTGATAAGTATAATCTTCATTGCTATCAGGTAAGAGTACATTTGATACTCTTCCTAGCCTTTGACAATAATAATATCTTCTATAACTTCGATTTATTTTATTTTATGGTCTCAATAATAATTTTAAAATGTCACAATATTGATATTTTTTAATATTTATGATGTGTACCATACAGATAGCTGTAGTAGTTTGCTTATGCGATGCATATACGAAAGTATATGATAGCATTCTCCATTGTATCTTTCACACGGTCCAACAACTATGATTAACTTTATACCGAGTATGTACTAGGATACTGAGTAAATGGGTGACACTAAATATATCCATAAGTCTACATGTTTGACTATATGAAACATATGAATCACACATATTTGTTGAACAATTTCATCAGGAGTGAAATTTTCGCGCCTGTTGATAGTTTGTGAGATGAGTATGAGAAAGGCATGGAATATAAAATGAAACAAGCTGAATGGAGAGCGGCTGTAAAATCTCAAATCGCAGGATTACGGACTTGACAAGAGAGGATTCCAGTGATGGATGAATCACATCGCTCCACTTCTATGATATTCTCGTGTTTTCACAACGAATCTTGCCTACTGTTTTCAATTCATTTGGAAAATATGGGGTACGTTTTTTAAATAAAAACTGTGCTCACATTTCCTGGTCTAATTTGATCGTCTCTTGTCAAAAAGACGTTATAATGTAATTATTTAATGTTATATATTTTATTCCGACTATAACTTCTGTAACAATGTTCATCCTATGGTGGATAAATCGTAACAGCATTCCCATATCTTAAAAGAACTGTAAACTATAAATAATATAGAATATAAATTTTGTGCTTCCATTCTTTATTCATTTATACAATAACTACATTATCAAAATGATAGGGAGAGGAAAAATAAAGTAATCTTTTGCTATTCCTCTCCCAAATTTAGATAACACATAGTACGAAATGGGGGCGCGACAGTCGAGACCGACGACAGTCGAGGCCTGCGACAGTAGAGAACTGTTTTTCAGTCCTCTACGGTCGTAGGCCTCGACTGTCGGGAGTGTACGAAAATTGAAGAGTCCTTTACTGTCGCCTAACGCAAGTGACATTTGAGGCCTCTTTTTCAGGAGTCCTCTACAGTCGCTGGCCTCGAATGTCACAGTTCACTACCGTCGCTGGTCTCGACTGTAGCAAGACACTTCTGTCGTTTGCCTCGTTTGACATCGACCCGTCCGAAATAGTCTTAAGTCTAAGTCTTAGAGTTCTTCAATCCACAAAATATTCAGTCCTCAAGTATTTTCACAAAGTAGATTTTTCAAATTTAGACGCTTCAAAACTAAACATAGAAGAAATATTTCACATTATTATAACTAAAATAGGAAATATTCACATATAAAGTTGCTGTTCACCTTCATCTTCTTCTAAGCCTACGGCCACATAGAAAGCCATAGAAAGCGGGTTGAAGCGTGTAGCAGTAACAAGCGTGTACAAGCATTGAGCAGCGCTGTTTAGCATGGCCAAACAGAAAGCAGTATTGTACCTAGCTGTATACAGCGTTAATCCTTCAGCATAGTGCTGTCTATTTAGGTTAGTTGAGTATTTTGGTAATGTCCATCAAATCATCAAAAAAAGTTTTGTAGAGCATTATTATTGTATGCCTAATCTTGAAAAATATGCCGCCAGTGTTGTCACGGTTTACAAAATTATCATTACTCTGTAGTATTTCAATTTTTTGTAATAATGATTATTATTCTTAGAAATATTTATTAGATACAACACAATCCTCTCAAATTTTCGGTATCCAACGACATGATAATCTTCTTCAGGCTACCACAAAACATCATACACTTCTATAGCACGCTCTAGACTGAGCAGCAAAATCAAACCGATTCAACTTTAAGCAGGATATGGCAGCAAGCATGCGAGCAGCAGAGCCGGCCCTGCTATCTATCTGGCCACGCTCATAACACAACACTGGTTCAATAGTTAATGATCAGTTCTGCTTATTAAAGCTTATCGCTTAAAACTGCTATCTGTGCGGCCATAGCCAACTAAAAATGAATAATCCCTGAAAATTATTTGTCTTCCATGTTTACGTGTTTCGGATGGACTCGTCGGTCCGGTCTGCCTAGTAACAGTCATGTCAGAGGCCCTGAAATTGACTAGGTGCGACCTGAAAACTATACTATTCACCCTATTCATTCTATACTCTCTGATCCAATCCTAACTTTCCTGATTGAATAAATTAAAACGCTGAAGTGGTGAATTGTACGGAGCGTAGGTTCAAAATTGGTGAGAAGTGAAGAAATTAATTGGTTACTGGAAAATCATACAAGAGTCTTTGAATATCATTGGCCTTATATTATTAAAAGAGTGAATATGATACCATACACCTCACAAGCTGATCCATCAAACTTTTGGATGAGCTGGAAATGTCTGGAGAATTCCCGATGTCTAGTTGTTTGCATCTAACCTCTCTCTCACGCCCTCTTAATATCATCTCATTCTATCTCTCTCCTGCTCTCTCTTACACTCTCCCTCAATATCCCTTTCTCTATCTCCCTATTTCCAACCATCATCTCTCTCGTGTCGTCATAGTTATATCCTCCTCACTTCATGAAGTGTCCACAGTATTGGACGTCCCATCAGTTGCATTCCCTGTGGAAATTATTTGATGGATCTCTGCAGTCTCTTCTAACCATACCAATTTCTGCTTAGCTCTTATAACTAGCAGGGATGGGACAATAACACACAGTGCTCTTCAACAGCATCCACGCTCCAGCGAAGGCATCTAATTGGCATGGGATCAAGCTTGAATATTTTTCAAGCTTTTTTTGCCTATTCTCTGTGTTCCCGATTCACTAGCATGGACTAATAAACTATCTATGACTGGGGCAAATCTCAGTAATTGACAGTATAAACGAATAATATTCACAGTATTACTAATTTTCTGCCACGGTCTTGTAAGAATTGAAAAAAATGATAATTTGAAAAGAAGTATCTGAAAAATTACTAACTAAGCACTAAGACGCTGTTTCATACGTCTTCTTTACTTGATCAGTTGATGCTCACTGTCATCCCCATTTTACAAGAATTCTTAAATCTTACTAAACAAACTTATGGTTTCAATTTTCATTCTATTCCAAAATATAACAAGTTGAAATAAGATTATTCAGTGAACAGCTATTACAAGATTGGAATACTGTAGTGTGTTTATAAAATGACAACAATAAAAAACACATGACTCTTGACTATATTTTCAAGCTTGTTCCGTCTTGGTCTCAAGGAAATTCTGACTGCAATTTAGCAATTATTCTAATGTCCTATAAAACATAGTTTTCAATCGACAGTGTCTACCAGCGGTTAAAGCTAAGGATTATAGTTGAATTTGATAAATTTTAAAAGTGTGAAAAATTATTACTTTGCTTTAAATCATGACATTTTCCCAATATTTGTCGATATTTTCTCGTTGTGAGTTGTATCATGGAATGAGAGCTCTTTCCAGCACAAAATCAATTCTTTTTAAACAACTGATGCATTGTACCAGCAATTGAAATAAGTTTTCCTTGTTGAGAAAAAAATTTTCCTCCCATTTGACTTACGTAAAAACTCTCAACCTCCAGGTTGTCAATAAAATGAAACTCGATCATTGTTCATTTCAGACCATGATTTTGGATTTTCACTTTTTCCCTGTTCTGATAAAAGATTCTGAGAGTTGCCGCCAGTTTCTGAAAATAGAGATTAGTAACGTAATGATTGTGTCGAGATTTCTCAATAGCTCGAACATCACCAATTTTCAATTACTTTCCCACTACGTTTTCCAATTCCTTCTGTAGAGAATGTGGAGAAGATAGAGAGAGAGTGGATTTGTGTGTGAGTGTGTGTGAGAGAGATGATACGAGAGAGAAAACTGGGACAAGGAAGAAAACGGTTTGTGGTCAGATGAATGGGCAAAGAGCAAACAGCCATTAGAGAGAAGTTTTTCCTGGTAGTTTTTGCAAGTGGAGAGATTTGGTGGCACTGGACTGGGATACGAATCAATTATTAAACACCTCATCCCGTGAACCCTTGCCATTTTCCTCATATCATCATCACAGTGACTAAGCACCGCCTCTAATGATGTACTGTCCAGGAATTTTCATCAATGGCGAGGGCTGGAATTGGAATCTCTGCATCGCTATACGAAATGAAACTTTTCCTTTCCACCATGAAAAACATAATATACGTTATTTGAAAAACTCGAATTCGAAATTTATAGCTCAGTGCCAATGTGTGCGAATGGCACATATCAAATAACGCTATTAAACTTATATTTTCAACTTTATTCAATCAACGCACTTGCAAAGTTAGTTCTTGATGGATGTTTCAAGTTCCATTGTTGTCGTGAGATGATATTTCCTCCAGTCATTATCATTTTATTTATAGGAAAGCTGGTCATGATAGACAATCCCTGATTTATCCGTATTGTAAACAATAATAGTTTATTATTTACATTACGTAGGCCTATCACTTGGAATTTCTTATTGAGATTCTTCTATACAAATTAAACTCAAAAATCAGGAACTCCTACCTCAAGAATATAATACTCCCCTTCTTCTTCATCTCTGACATCGGTACTCCACCCCCATCAATATTAATCCTTCCATCAAATTCCAGAAATAAGATAGATGGCGTTATGAGAAGGTGGCTGCTGCAAAATGGCTTCCATTTACGAAATTTTCTTAGGAGGACAGGTGACGTAAAAAGCTCATAAACCTGGCTATCAAAAGTTTATTTCGGGGAGAGATAAAATAAAGTTTCGGCGGAGAACGTGAAAGAGTGTTGCTTCATGTTTCAAACAATCTCGAAACTTTCAACCTATAAAAGTGAAATTTATGAGAGACTCGCGAACAATAGCCTGTTTCATTGCAACGAGTGTTCAATATCGTTTTTTGAGCAGTAACGTATCATATGGCAGTAACGTAAAACCATACGGATGACTTGGAATTCCATATGGAAACCATATGGATGACTTGGCTATTCATCGGTGAAAGTAGCAAGTAATTGTTCTATTCATTGGATTATTGGCGAAAGAATCAGTTCTTCATATTTTTTATGATAATTTGAGTAAATTTTATATGCAGATTGATTTGGTTCGGATAAGTTATCAGCATTTCATGATTTCTCTCACTCATTCATTCATCATTTCCGAATTACGTCTCAACAGTAGTCTATGTCTACAGTCTTAACTCATTCATCGAGTCTTGTTCCGACTCTATTAAGAATCTTTCTTTTTGAAATTTCAGTTGAAGATAAGTAGCATACTTGATATTACGTACATATTATGTGAAATTATGTACAGTATCTCATTACGCAGAGGTATGAGTACTTTACCTCCCTAGCCCACTCATCATCTCCAATCAAACCTTCTGTTAAAACTTCTTTCTTCAAGTATTGTAAATAACTTTATATCCTTTGTTTTCGCTCTGGTGATTTGTAATTCAATTCAATTCAATTCTTTATTGCCAAAATTTAATAAAATAAAATAATATAATGTAGGATCTTTTTTGACTTTGTCTCCTGAATCTACGAGCTATAGCAGATAATATACTCTCTTATTCTGAATTTTGGAGGATATAGTTGTGGATTTGCATACATCTATTGGCTAGAAAACATTGTAGTCACCACAAAGGACACTCCTCAAAATTTTCATACTTTGCCAACTTCATCAGTCACTACTGTCCAGATAGCATTGCGCACTCAGCAGCATGAATCATAATCAAAGCGCAATTAATTTGCATGCAACCATTAATTACTACTACCCCGCGACTAGAAGAGGGGTCTCGGTAAACTTGAATTGATAGCTGCTAACTGTGCGGGAGGGTTCAGGTTTGCTGTGCGGTGTATAACTTTAATGTTGGCAGTTCACCTGCCTTGGAACGGTCAGACAGACATCCGACTTGATTTACAGCTTGAATTCAGGAGCACACCAAGTACAGGAAAGCACTTGTGCAAGATCGAGTCTGTTGTGTGCTTTGCTCTCACTTCAATTGCAGTGGCCACTCTATGTCTCTACTGGTCTATGATCAGTCGTTCTCACTGAGCACTCTATGTCTCTACTGGTCTATGATCAGTCAGTCTTTGTAGCGGCTACCCCTTACCAACAGTGATGTCCTTCACTTCCTGTTGGGGCGTTGAGAAGAAAAGCCTGTGTGTGGGATGTTGGCCGAACCGGGAATTTCGACCCTCTTGAGAGACCTATTCATGACGAGCTCTGTGATTGGTTCAGCGCGAATTTCCTGCTGCTAAATATTGTTTTTGTCAAAGATAGGCTGCAGTTTCTAGTTGCCAGGAATGTCGTTGAAAAGTTATCCACAGTCATTTGTCAGCTAATGTTTCTCTGGGAGTCTGCTTAATGTTACTACAGATATTAACGAATTTCAAAAAATGGGCAAGAAAGTTACATTATCAAGTGTAAGAGTTTTCGAAAACAATCAACAGAAATGTATCATTATATAGATATATCAAGTCACAAACACACTACTTGTCACTATAGACCTGAGGCAGGTTCTGTTTACCTTATGGATGTTGATAGTTGTGATGAACTTTGTTCAACCTAGGTGGCAGATTTATTCTTATTTCTAACTACATTCACCTGTGTTCGAGACAGAAATATATATTTATAATTTTTTTTCTATATATTATGTAAGATCCGAATCAAAACGACATAATTATCTGGAAGATTGGTATCGGTTGATACAGGTCGTAATCCTGTGATTGTTACAATAGAGGTAGGTAGTAAATTGTTGTTGCTACTATAACTGTAAGTTCTGTTATTTGAGAGCAGTAGAGTTTCTGTCATAACTCCAAGACGTTTTTTCTGACCCTCTCCCTTCTCATACTTACACATCCTATAAGCGTTTCAAAGATATGAGGAAAAAGAGCTCGATAGCTTTCACTAGTTGTCAAATTCCAGCAAATCTATTTTATGGATGACTCGTGGTCAGAAACGGTCGCTTCTAATTGCATTCTTTTCTGCCAATCGAGCGTCAAGGAGTTTTCCATTCGCGACGGATCTGCACCACACGAAAAAAGTCTAGATTGGAATTCTCAAATAACGTTCTCACTCTCTCTCCCTCTCACTGGGAACTATGATGAGTCAAACGTTCGGTACGTGATCGATCCGAGTCGAAAGCGTTCGTCCATTAAGAGGACTGTTTCCAGACCTGAATGCATGCAAATTGACATCCCTCCTGAATCTATCATCTGTCTTATTTCTAATTTCAAGGATGCAATGGTTCATTGAATAGATTTTTGATGCGTACATAATGCAATTGCTGTTTCTCTGGGAAAGGAAAAACTTTTTCGCTATGAACACATTTTCTATTCATTCAAGAATCATGTTACTCATCAAGTCTCTGTTTTGGAAAGAAAGTACTGAAGCAACAAGATTGAATGATAAATTCTTGTTTCCAACGTCGACCTCATTACACACAGAAGCATTCAGTTTCAACAAGAAGTGAACTTTTTCTATTGCATATTGATGTTTTCCACTCACTTCCAATAGTATCCGCGTATAATGTAATTTAATACGTACTCTATACAAATAGGTTGGCTAAGTTTATTTTTGTTCTATAACTTACACCGATATGATGTTGTAGTTTGGGACTTGACCAACTTGAGCTCTTCAGTGGTCAATTTAGATCATAATAACGGGGGACCGAGCTTTGCTCTGGAGTGTAAAAGCATAGAAAATTTGTAACGAAAGATTGAATTAAGAGTTTATATTTATTTATTCATTTCCTCAGTCGTACAATTATTTCTACAGTTATATGAGGAGGCACAACAGGCCTATGCCCAAAACTGTCCCTTTTCAGATTTTTACCACAGTCCAAATCAAAATCTAGGTTAAGCTACTATCACTCATCAAAATAACAATTTATTCACACTTCAAAAAACAAACACATCATCAATTACAAATAAATATACTATGAATTTGATTTAGAATGATATACTATGTTTGCTACAATATTTGTTAATATACTATGAACTATTCTACACTAACAGCATCCAGTTACTATTTTAGACTTTCTGAAGTAAACATGTTTTCTACAAAAAAGAAATAAACGAAAATAAGTTTCTCTTGCTGTATTTTTCTTCTCGTGAGATCAGCTGGATGATCCCACACACATGCACTCGTTCACTCTCTTCCATTACGGTATCGACAGACGACATAATTTCCAGCTGTTTTTCCAAGGCTGTATCTATCCTTTTAATGTCCTTCAGCGAGTTATCCAAGGGTTGAGACCTAATGCAATCAAATCTTCTTATCGTAAACCTAATTTGTTCCAAATTTCGTGAAAATCTTCAGAGCCGTTTTCGAGATCCGTTGAACATAAATATATACCAATATAACCACATAACCAGATAATAATATAAATATATAAATGAATAAATGTTTTATTGTAGCAAAAGAGAACATCTAATGCATTACAACGTCAAATAAATGTTAACAAAAGTAGACACTGTAACAAAATGATTTGGGTATTCCCCAAAAACTAATATTGAAAGAAATTGATAGGTCTCAGCACAAGAAGCTGAAAACTGTTATCACCAGTTACGGTTTCAATGGTCTAGAGATTAGATAATAACGGCTCTCAAGGCTATGATTATTAACAGCAAAATGAAAATAAAAGTCTGGTTGCAATTATTTGATAATATAATAACTATAATATTTGAGGTTAGGTTCTTTGACATTAGCTAGTTGGCGACCTTAGTAATCGGTCGAGCCGTATATTTGAAAATTAGCCAGACACCTTGTGGCAAATTAATTGCGTCTAGGCAGCATTCGCTTAGACTAGGATCAGAGGGTTTAGTAAGCAAACCATGCCAAATAAATGTAACCAAAAAACGATTAAGAAAGCACAAAAAAGACTTATTATATCAATGAGCATGAACAAAAATATAAAAAACAAAACAAAAAGATAAAGGAAATGGGATTTAACTTTATTAAGCGCAATAATACATGTTACAGTCTTGGGATGTACCAATCACAATGCAGTATTTGACCGGTGCTAAAAATGATTTAATTCAAAATCTCCATGTGGTATTTATGAAAATCATAAAAATTTGTAATCGTTATAGAATGTATGGAAATATGTAATCAATGTAAAATGAGAGTTTAAGACTAAAATATTCACTCAATGGATAGTAATATTATGTTTTTTTGTTATGGACTAATTGACAGTACTAAATTACATCACAGCGGAGTATTTAAAATCCACCAATGGGATAGGATATTTAAATTTTATGTAAATTAAAAAGATGGAAGTATCGTGGAGAAAGAATAGGGGAAGACACAAACCCCACTTGCTTGCCAGAGGTCACCAGGGACACCCACCAATTATAAGAGCACTAGACTAAATCCCTTTTTATACATTAAATAATTTTTGTTTAAGTTCAAGTTTGATTCAGTAATTAAAAAATAAATTTCATAAGACCCAGTGATGTCGCAGTATGACATGAGTCATTAAATTTTAATATTCCCACTGGAGAGGACGACAGAAGCCCACCAGAAAAGGTTTAGGACACCGAGACGAATCCAGACCGCCATCAATAATTGTGAAAAATCGACATGTGAGTTCAATTAAAAAGTTATTGAAGAGGGCCCTCAGTGCTACAAATAAATCACAATCAAATAAAGCTAGCTCGTCGAAGGTTTATTTAAAGATCAAACTTAATATTGAAATTTTCGCAAATATCCAAAACATAAAGGGAGTCTTATTAAGAACAATTTATGAGAATTTAATATTAAAGTATGCACAGAGTAAATACTCATTAATATTTTATTTATTTTATATGCTCACTTATTTATCTTTTTTATCAGTAATTTATAAGAATTTTTATGAAGCCCATGTTCATAAGATAAATTGATTTATCTGAATTCCACCAGAGGCCGAACCCAAGCCCTGAGATTTTTTTTAATATTTACCTATATTTTTTTATATTGTTGGAAGCAAGATTCATAAATTTTATTCGACTAGCAACAGCAAGTCGACAACTGAGCTATAGAAATAGAAAGGATATATGCTGATTAAAGAAGCACATGATTTATTAATATTGATGCTAATAAGCGAAGTAAAATCTTTTTGTGAGCTATCTGTGATATTTTTTGCTATACATATTTTCTCATATTATTTTTTTATTTGTTGTTCTATCTTTTATTATTGCTCATTGATATTTTCATGTAATTATATATTTTATTTGTTGTACCCTTCATTTATGATCCTATCTATCTTCATGCATGACCAATCTTGTTTTAGTCTATTTTATTACCAGTATTGACAAATTATTCAGATTATCAACCTACTATATTCTTCACCGAATAAGTTGGATAAATCTGTGATATACAGCATTGATTATTGAATCTTTGGAAATATTACGTTTTCAGGATTTAATTAAATTATTCAGAGCTATTACATCCGATTTGGAAGAACCCAAGGGTCATAGTATTAAGTTGCAGCAGCACTATAAATTTACTAGAATTTATAAGGTATGCTGATAGAGTATCGCCTTTGATTCTGCTCGGTATCATCTCGCACTGCTGACCCCTTTGTCAGATGGTGGCGAGTGGCATTGGTGTCGATACCGTATTGTCTAGTACAAAAATCAGAACCCTTATATCTATCTACCTCTTCTGCATCCATAGTTGTGGAGTCGACCAGATCAGTTATGAGAACTGTAAATTGTTAAAGCAGCCGACGTTTGCAGCCGATGGAAGCAGAGAATTATTTGAGCTCCTTGAAGAGCTGGTAAGAAATTTGTGGTATTTCTCTTTCAGGAGTCATAAAAATAATAATACTATTCAAAAATCTTTTGCTCTACCGACTGCTGCCAGCAGGGCACATGCGACGCCAAAAAAAACGTCACAACACATAATAAATAAATAGAACTATTAAATACTATAAGTCACAATCGCACACAGGTAAATCATTATAACTAATTCTACACCAAGAAATTTTTCTCTGATCTCAATATAACAATCAAGTATTAAGGCTATTCCACTTCAAGATTTATTTCGAAAAATGCATCTATTGTATAAATACATTTTTTCTGACAAAATTGTTTTTAATTTATTTTTAAATTTTTTAATCTCTAGGTTCCTGCTTGAAGGAGGTAATAGTATATTTCGCACCTAGGGCCGAAAATGAGACTTTTCCGGCTCGAAATCGGTTTTAAAGTCCGAGGCCATAGGCCGAGGACTAGAAAAGATTGAGAGCCGGAAACACATTTTTGCCCGTGGTGCGAACGCTATTTTTCGCCACACAAAAAAAACATTAATAATATTAATGAGATGAGTAATGTGAACTTAGTAACTCAGATCAAGTTGTAACCTCTGGAGTTCAATTTCACTGAATAGTTTGAGTTAAAAGTGGAATATTGCAACCATATTTTCTGTTGGCTTGAAAGCTAAGCTCATGTGATACTGTAGGTGTAGGTTAATAATTCGCTCATCGTTTCTATCATATCACATGCTATCTCTTACAATCTTATTATCAATTTATCATGTAATCTTTTCGTTACTAATGAAATCAAACCCCATCGTTGATAAAATGAGACTATAGTATTTCTGTAAACTCTGTAGTATTTATGTAAACTCTATAAATATTATAAAATGTGGTACATACTGGATGCAGTTCAGTAAATGAATAATACATCTCATTGTTTTGTAGATCCTCCTGAATAAAATCATCGGTATAATTTTGATCTTTATCCTGGCAAAACTGGAAATTATAACGGAAAATCGAATAGTTTGAATGTTGTAATCCTATCAAATGCAATTCAAAAGTAGAATAATAGTAAACTCTTATCTAATATGAGACCTCTAGTTCCTTAAACGATCCTTGCCTCTAAATTCCTTATTATCTTTCGACTAACAACGGATGCAATAGTGGTATTGGTCTGAAGCATACGTGATATGGTCGAAACTCTAATCGGTTGGTCAGATGCGGTCAATAAACAAATAGAACAGCTATCGTCTACAGTCTATCGACAATACATGTGTAATGACTGGACGTGACCTAGCTTTGTTGCATCCCCACAAGATAAGCCCTTATTGTTCCACGGGAAGTTGGTCTTCTAATGAACAATGCACTCATCTGGAATCCCTGAAATTCTCGAGTATAGTGTACCACTTTTTTGGTTGAAGTCAGAACTGAGAAAGCTGCATGAGGTGAGAGATTTCAAATGAATCGTCTATATTATATCAGTGTTTACATCCTAACTTCAATTATTGGTCAATAATGTGATAAGAATCGAATACACTTCTAGTACAGATCTTACAATATTCTCTATACATTTTGTGATTAATTTTTGGGCTTGAAATTGAGTTTCAGTATTGATAGTCATAGTGTTCTAATAGTATCAACTTCAAATGAGTAGAGCACTATAACTAATGTTGAACAAAAAAATTATTGGTATTTTATTAAAATGGTTAAAATTAGTAATTCTATCAAAAAAATACTTTTTTTTCATGAATGTGATGCACTATATAAATATAATTGGTGATTCAGGTGAAAAATGATTTTTCATGAGAAGTAACTGTTTCATCTGGTAGAACCAGATTTCCCAGTCTACAAAGTGTATCTCACAGCTTTCCCTTGAGGCCTGTGAGAAAATTCAGTGCAGGCTTTTTCCAGGAGAGCTCAGCACTCGGATTTAATCACGTTTGCATTGGCGATGAAGCCTGGGATCGTTTTATCAATTCAAGGCATCTGTTTGATCAACAGAGACAACCAGAAACATCTCCTTCGCCTTCCAAGACTCTCCATTCAAAGGCATGGCAGAAAAATCAGATTACACGGATAATTAATTTCCTTCTGAAACTTTGGCTTCAATGCCTCCTGAATCAATCCTACCAAACAGGAAAACAAAACGTGAAAAATGTCTCTGCAATTCATTGAGTGCCCAACCTGTAACATCTCAACAGTTAATTGGAAAATGAACTAGGCGATGGAAATCCTACAGCTGATTAGAAACATTACACTCTACTTATTGAGAAACATTGTTGATCAACCCGTTGATTATCGCAGTTTTTCCTTCTTTCTTTTAACACAATACAATCTTTGAATGATACTGTAATATTATTTCTTGGAGATTTGTCTGTTTCTCAAATGTATATATATAGCGATTGCTCTAAGATACTCACTCATACAGTCCAATTTCAAAATGTGAAATACTATAAAAATTTAGTCTTGATGTTAAATGTCTCTTATACTGAAGACGTATTTTAAGACAACACAGAACAAATTGGGATGATTGAATCTTTATTGAGATTGTAATAGTCAATAATATTCCCACTAGCGAGGTAGTTTTTTATATTCAGAAACTCAAAAGCTTTCTCATCTGGGATATTTCAAACAAATTACAGATTTTCATAGCTGGAGATGAAAAACCAAATGCAGTGAGTCACTTAGTGCTTTTTCTTTCATGCTCTTTACTAGTCGTAGCCCTATTTGATTCCACTTCAATTTTTCTGTCACTCTCTCCAATAATATTTCTTCTTCATCTCTCAAATTTCTCTATCTCTTTCTGAATGTTTCGGTCTGATGAAATTTTCGATCGAGACTGCAAGAAATAGGAAACCGATCAGGTCTTTCTCGTTCTCGCCAAGCTATTTACCTCGAGAATAAAATTTTCAATCACTCTTCCCTCAAATCTTTCTATTTTTATATCTGTATCTGAATCACTTCTCTCTATCTATGTTTTCCATCGCATTTCACTCGATACTTCACGCTCTTCTCTAATCCTCTTGTTTTTTTTTTTTAATTCTTGGTTCCCTTGCCTACCTATCTACCTTGAAAATTCAATCATACTTCTTCTCTAATTTATCAATCTCTATCTCTTCACTTCTTCATTATATCTCACTTTTTATATCTGCTGACTCTCATTTCCTTCCTTTTCCCATATCTGTTTATCTGGTCTCTGGTGGAACACTTTCCAACTTATCACCCCTGGAAATTTCCAACCATTCTTTTCCTCAAATTTATCTCTTCTCATCTCTATACCTGCCTTGGTTCCTCCCATATCCCTTCCATCTCTGTTTCCACCTACTTCACCATCCTTCGTCCGCACTGCTTTCATTTTCAGCCATTTTCTATCTGTGTTCCAACTTGCTCTACTACACTCTTTATTCTTTTTTCTCATTCTGTTTCTCTCTTCATCCACTTATCCTTTCCTCTGAGTCACCAGCAACCATTCTCTGATATTTTTCATGGATTGAAGGCGGACGACTCGAAATCCTCGGATGGAATCCCGTCCAATATTTCCAATCCCTCAGCACAGTTGCAATTTTCACTCACTTTCTAAGCCCGACATCAATGCATTCTTCTGTAATCCTGCCTGAATGTAGTTCTCTCTCATGATGGAAAATGAAACGCACTGCATAAAGCCCTGTTCCCTGTTCCATTCTACTAGGATCTGTGTCATTCTTTTCTGTGAGCCCGAGAATTTCCTGTACAGTTGTGTTGAACCGTTTCCTGTTGTCAGCTGTTGAAGATAAGAATAGTTCAGAAATATTCCAATATCAAGCTCAAGAGCATTTTTTTGAAACTTGTGTTAACTACTTAGGTGAGTCCGGTCCCACAAACTTTCAAATCATCACTCGATAACTGAATGAAAATCTTTTTTCTACTGTAGAGATAGTGAACTCCACTTTTGACAGAGTAATCTGGAAATTTACTGTACTCTAAATAATTGTTCAACTGATCAAGATAAGGAAATTCCAGAAATAAATTTATAATTATTCTTCTCATTCTTGGTAAACATTCCAACAGACCTAACTTAATCAAAAGAAAAACAATATAACATCCATTTCATCCAATAAAATCTTTAATAATGCATAATGTATTATTATTATCACATTTATGAAGGTTTCAAATTATATTATTGACTGATGTAAAGGATGGTTAACTTCAATTTATATGGTCAAATATAAATGTGTTATTCTTAACAATAAATTCTGTTTTATCACAAGTTTTTCTACTTATTACCTTATTTTTAATTCCTATGCTCCCAATTTCCTGTGATATGAAGTTCATGATTCTATTTCAATTCCATATTTCTTTTGCTATTCCATTCCATCTTAACCACATCTTTGCATGTTAATAGTATTAGGAATATGAAAACCAAAGATATATTACATGATATGTGACATGAGAAATCAACAGCATTATTTTTCTGATTTCACAGAAATTATACCTTCAAAGCTTATAAAGTGAGCATTCATAAGAGTGACATAGATTATTGATCGAATATTGTTGAACTGGCGGTGCTTACAGAAACTTGTTTCGATCAAATACTCGCGTTTTTGTTCAATGTCCACTTTCACACATACTATTGAATATGAAACTCTATAATGCACTGCTAGGAACTGAAATATCGTTTAATTTTGCTGATGACATATATTCGCCGCATACAAATAGAGGTCAACGTAGAATTTATATTTTTATGTTGGTAGTAGAAACAAAAACTCATCTGGAATACTGAGTATTCGAAAACGGATTCCGAAAACGAGAATGCATTCCTTTTTGAATTCGATGACGCATGCATCAGTGCAATTATATGCACTATCCTATAGTTGTTCATTTTCTACAGACATTCATGAACACTGAGTTTTTCAATCAGAAGAATTTAATAAAGCTCGATCATTCTAGTATGTTACTTTTTCATATTTTCCACTGGAGCTCTGTATGAGGTTTTGATAAATTCAAATTGAAAAAGGTTAATGGTTGTTGAATTCTCAACAATTATTGCTACTACGCTTTATCTGAGTTATCAGATATGGATTGATATGTTAGGCTATTATATTCCAACTGCAATCACAGCGCAACATGTACTCCTTTCATTTAACAAACGTCTATTATTCCATATCAATTCTGAAACATAAATCATGATATTTTTCTTCTCACATATTGCTTGTTATCATTTTGAGCCCTGCCAATATAGAACACGAAACTTTAAGAACTAAGAATATTCGAGTAAACACTCTTTGAACTTCTAGAAATATCGATTCTCATCAGCTCTTCATCTAGTATTTGATACTTATCAAAACATGTTTCTCTTGAATTATATTTACATATAAACATAACTTATTATAGGTACATCAACCAGAAATAAAACTTTGCCTTTGAAGTCCCCAATAATGATTTGAGTCCTGGTGTATACAGCTTTTGAACACCCTATAAATGACCAATATCTATGTCTATTCACAGCTTGATCATCATAAGTGATCAGGCGATCGTAATTTGATAGTATTGGTGATCCACAATAATGGGAGGATATTGACAATTTTGATACTCAATTTAATAAAGATTTGTTTCTGTTTACAGGTAAGAGGTGACAATATATTTGAATTCGATCACGTAAGTTCATATTTCACTTACCTTGACTCAAAAAATGAATTACCTTGAATTCGAAAAAATGCATTATTTAAAATATCTTATATCGTAGTCATTGATTTGTAATCGACAGTTTCGATAAAATTGAATGTTGGTTCTATAACCAATAATGTAAAAAAGTGGTAATTTGGAAACAGTTAAGTTTAGAACTACTCTTATTACGTTGTATAATTATAACAAAACTACACTCACTTATTGCTGTGCGAGCTGCTTGACTCAAACTGCTCTCATGACGACCTCCTCAAATACAATGACAAAGCCCTTCGGGTGGCTAAATTTTAGAAGGGAAATATATAAAAGAATAGGATAATGGTGATCTTGGACACAGAAAGTAAGTAAGTATTACATTGTATAAGAGAGTATAATATATACATCCAAGAATTTATAATATGATGATATACAATAGGCCACTTATTAGCATAAATGTTTTCTTATGGTGATTTATTAACTGGTTTCTCATAACAATTCATTCAAGAACAGTTTATGACTAATACCTTTCGGAGTCTATGGTTTGATTCTCATCAAAATTTGATTAATCAATGAACTATGACCTGAATGTGATAGGAATATTGCAAGCCTTATGAAAATCAAATTTTCAAATCCAATTATAATTAAATATTTTCAAATGATTGATCAAATAATATAGTCTGGAAAGAAACGTATTGAAAAGAATCCTTATCATTGACTACAATTACAGAGCTTGAAACATCGAATACAAAAAGCCAAACAAAAATGATGATGTCTTTTCTTTACAAAGAATGTTCGAAAAGCGTTCTAGTAACTGACATCTAGATTTTTATTGAAACCTAATTTTCTTAAATGGAAAATCTACGTGAAAAAGAATCAGCGCTTTTGAATCTCGCCGTCGAGATTATAAGATTGCGACGAGGTCATTAAGTTCTGGAGGAATTTAAATGTTTCGTTAGTTTTATTTGGAGCCGCCGACTGGGGAAAAAGAGAACAACCTCTCTGCTTCTTTCTTTCAGTAATGAGGTTTTCAAGGCATTCGTCTGCAGTAAACACAAAAGAGAATCTTTTCTAGAAGGCGAGACGAGATTGAGGCAGCAAAGCCCACGTATCTATCTCCAAGGGCCGAGGGATGAAAGGCGTAACTGGGGAAGGGAACGAGGAACAGGTATTGGTGAACAGGGGAATGGGCTAGGCAGATTTTGTGTACGTCCAAGAAAAAGGGTAAGCAAGGAAAAGTGAGGAGAATAGGAGTAGGGAGAAGAGTGAGGAGGACGCTAAGTAGTGAGGGAACAGAGAGAGGGTAATGAAGGAGATTTTGGAGTGAAGAGAGAAAATAGGGAAGAAGAGACGGTGGGGGAGGTGATGGAATGAAAATGTTAAATAAGAGGAATGGAAGGAGATGGAAAAAGGAGAACATGACGAGTAGGTGAGAAGATAGTTGGAAAAGAGAGTTGTTGCAGAAAGGAGTGGGTGTTGGAAGCGAGGGAGAGGCGGAAATGGAAGAAGAAAATGAAGACGAAAAGTAGAAGATGAGAAATTCGAGGATGAATATGGTGAGCAGAGCACAATAAAGTATAAACATATTATGAACGGGAGTTAAAATGCGTAAGTATTTTGTGATGAAGTGGAGAAAAACCTGAGCATAGATGAAAAAGTAGTAGAAGATGGGAATAATCCCAAAGAAGAATCAAAGGACGAAATACTGTATGGAAAATACAAATAATATAATAGATTGTGAATCTTCTTTCAATTTCAATTGATTTATTTCAAAATAAAAACTGTATTAATATATTTCAATCCCTCAAATAAGCTATTTGAAGAATATGAATAAAGGCATTCCAATTTACTAGTCAGGAATAGTTAGGAATTGGGAGTAGTTGAAGTATATGTCATGGAGTATTAGCATAACAAGGAGTAGAAACACAATTAACGAATCAAAATCAATGGAGAAGAATATTGAACAGTAATGTTGATTAATTAAGAAATTGGGCTGTGGAGAGGCGGATGAATAACAAAATCTTGAAAGATTATGATGAAAAAAGAATTATCTGTCTTTTGGAGAATACAGGGTTTCTTTGTAGAACTTTGCATGAAAATATAGAAAAGGAGAAAGTAAGAAGAAGGAGATGACGAATAGAAGGAGATAGGATGAAGAAAGTATGAAGGTGAACAAGAAGACAAAAGGAAGTGAGGAGTTATTTTTGGGTAATCGGTGTGAGGTGGCATGGAGGAAGGGGGCAGCCGTCTCTAGTCAGGTGTAGCAGTGATTTATATTCTAAAGGGGCTGCACCGGAGACGGCCTTATGCAAAGGGAGGCCGTTCAGGATTTTTCAATTTGGATTTGAATTTTTATGAGACCAGCGTAATTAAATAAAGCGTCCACTGTTGTACTGCCTGCTTGTAGGACAAACACTTTCTTGATCATGCAGTGTACAATAAACGGGGGACTTCTTCCCGGGGCCCCCTTTCTTAAAGGAGGCGTAGTTGGAAACGTCCTCCCCAAGAGTGTTGGGGAAATGTAAGACACACACACGGTATGCATCTGTAGATATTATTTGTTCACAGCTTCTGAACGTAGAATATAAAAATAATTAAATTGTTATAGAGGGATTGTTTACACATTAGCAAAGGTGATAATATTGGAATATTGAATAAGAGCAAAAATTTACATTGAAGGATTCATGGTGAAATCTACTTCACTGAGTCAGCATCACTTACTCATTATCATCAAATCTCCTTCTCATTCATCAAATTCTAACAGTTTAAAATGAATCTCACTATAGCAGAATGCTGCTATATTATTCTTCTCATATTGAGGGCATGGATTTCGATGAGGAACAGATTCATAGACGTCTAACTAATTCACCTAAAAAGCTCTAAGGTGAAATGTGAGGTCAACTGTTTTAATATCCTTGAAACTTGGGAATCAGTACGGACAAGTGTATTTGTAAAATCTCAAATTTCCAAATTGAGTTCATACGTGGATCTATTCTGAAGACTGGGTCCATTATACGATTCTAACAGCATCGTCGGCAGGAATATTGTAATATGCATTTGTCGTTTTTACCATTACCAACAGTATTCGAAAGTATATAGGTTGAATCGACAAGTGGGCCATGAGCAGCTACTCTAGTTTTTGAGAATGCGTTGTCACGTAATTTGTGCGTGACTGCCTGTTCACTTTCTGCCTTCAGCAGCATCCAAGTACACTTTCTGATCTGCATCAATAATATTGAGAATGCCACATTGCTTCAAGACATTCTACATCGATCCAACTTGGATACATATCCTGTATATGTGTTTTGTGTTACCGCGATGCATAATCATGGAGTTGGATTTTACATTATTATTATTATTGTTCAATTATTTCATCACTTACAAAGTGAGCATTTTTTATTGCAACCCAAGTCGGCCATTGGCAAGACTTTGGTAAATCTCTATTCTGTCAAATTTAAAAAGAATCTAATCATTGATACCGTGCTGAGTACAACCGCCTTTTGAATTCGATGTTTTGCACTCCCTGAGACACCAAGGCGACTGAGGTTCGCTGAAACCTTTTGCCTGATCACTCCAACAGTAGAGATAATTATAGGGACAGTTGTAACTTTTTCCTGCTTCCAGACATCCCTGATCTCAGCAGCCAGAGGGAGATACTTGGATATTTTCTCATTGTAATATTGTTCCAACTTGTGGCAACGTGGTATGCCAACATCAATCAAAATAGTCTGCCTGGCTGTCTTGTCCATGATGATAATGTCTGGCCGGTTGTGCATAACTGTCCTGTCAGTCAGCACAGAGCGATCCCAATACATCTTGTGTGTATCATTCTCAAGTACAGAAAGTGGCTTGTATAGATAGTATGGCAGTTTTTGATCCACTCGACCAAACTTCAGGGCAAGATCCTGGTGTAGGATCCCAGCAACAGAGTTGTGGCGCCTCAAGTAGTCTGTAGCTGCCATCAACTGACAAGCTGACATGATGTGTTGCAATGTTACGGGAGCCATACCATATCTTCTACACAAGTCACCATTTATAGGCAGCTTCAATATATGCTTCTTGTAGTTCTTAGTAGCTATTACTTGGTCTTGAATAGCTATCATAAAGCCTTCTGTTTCTATAAACAGATCTCCGAGTCTGAGCCACGCATTTGAGGCATCTTCATCCACCCCAGGCTGTCCCAAAATGTAAGCATGCCTCCCATGCAGCTGTTTTGCCCGCCATTGCTGAAGGATCTCATTTTCATGCTGCCTATCTGTTTTTGGATCTTCATTGAGCTGTACTGAGAGATTGAGTGGGGTATATCCCAGATCAGCTCTCCTCACCGAATTGTACAAATCTCCATCCCTAGCCAAGAAGTATTGTTTCATGCTTCTGATCTGCTTCATACACGCCCATCCAATGTCAATGAGCTCACGACCTCCCTTACTCCTTGGTAGTATGAGTCTCTCCATGTAGGCTTTTGGGTGGTGTGCTCTAAATTTAGTGAGCAGAACTCTTATAGATCCCACGAGGTCCTCTAGATCAGTCTCAGTCCATTTGATAACATCAAATTAATGTGTATGTTAGCACCGGCACTGAATATGTGTTGATGGCTTTAAACATGTTGTTTTCATTATTATCATTATTATCATATTATCATTATTATCATTATATCATTATTATCATTATTATCATTATTATCATTATATCATTATTATCATTATATCATTATTATCATTATATCATTATTATCATTATTATCATTATATCATTATTATCATTATCATCATTATTATCATTATATCATTATTATCATTATTATCATTATTATCATTATATCATTATTATCATTATTATCATTATATCATTATTATCATTATCATCATTATTATCATTATCATCATTATTATCATTATATCATTATTATCATTATTATCATATTATCATTATTATCATTATCATCATTATTATCATTATTATCATTATTGATTGATTGATTGATTGATTGATTGATTGATTGATGATTGATTGATTGATTGATGATTGATTGATTGATGATTGATTGATTGATTGATTGATGATTGATTGATTGATTATCATTATTATTGCTGTAATAGACCACATTCCATGAAAATGTGATACTAGAAGCATTATTTATCATTATGCTTAGTGCATTATCATCATAAGTTATTACGATATAGTATTATTATTATAGTAGACTCCACTATATTCAATATCGTATGATAGTAGATTAGAATATTTTATTTAGAGTTATGCTGTATGTACTGCCATTTATATGATAAAAGTGAGTCCCACCCGTAAATTTCATGACAATATTTCACATAACGAAAATTTATCAAGAAATTTGACCTTAATAAGTTGTATATTTCTCGTGACAATATCTCTTATAATGCGTTATCAGAAAAAAGGATTTTTCTGAAAAAATATTATAAATCATCTTTGAATTCACTAGAAGTGCATGGTTGTAGTCGAGTGGATCAGATGCTAGCTTTATGATTCAGAGGCCCGGGTTCAAATCCCGGCCCGGGCAAGATATTTAACTCGGGCCACTCCTGTGTTTCGGATGGACACGTGAAGTCGTCAGTCCCGGCTGCCTAAAAGCAGTCGTTAGGTCTTGACAGAGGCCCAGAAATTTATCAGTTGCGACCTAAAAACTATGACACCAGACCTAAGCCAGCCAGGTCACTCGATATTATTATTAGATTGGAATTCACTGATCCATATCGTAATTCAATCTTACACGATTGTACAGACTGATTTGTATCAATTCCATAATAGAATTGATGATTGACCAGTTCATCCTCTACTCCGTACGCCACTACCCATAACTATATATGAACATGAAATGCATGGGAAACCCCATATCTGTGCTCGCCCTGATTGCTCATATACTGACATCCAAAATGCAACTGCCGGAGTCTAATGAGTTCCCCGGATGAGTTATGTTTCTCGTTGGGAATAAAATATTCAAAACCGTTCTGCATAAGATTGCGCGCCTGGACCAGAAACCAAGTTACGTGTACCTTGTAATTTATACCGGCGTTAATTGGATAAAGACCTGAGGCTGTGAGAGCTTGAAGCTCATAGACCGTGAGTTATAGGCCAACCCTTCCTTAACATTCATCTTGTGTATTCCTCGCTAACAGGCGTTCGATCCACAACCTGAATACAGCCGGAGTGAGCGAGCTCTCAAGCTGTTCCACCAGTCAAGAGCTTCCGACGATCATTAGCAACTTGCTCACAAATTTCGAGGCAAAACTTGTATTTAAAATAACTTCCGTCTGCGAGAGAACTTGAAACTGATAAGTAACAATATTCAGTTACCTGTAAGTATTGAACAGTGGAGCATCATTCTGTCTTTCTAAACAGACTGTATTATATTCAAGAATGAGGAAGATAAGTTCTCCTCCATCTAACATTTGTATTTTCCCCTCTGGATCGGAATACACTTTTTTCAGTCAAAGAGACTAGTAGCCAGAGGTAGTTCATATAATACAACATTTAGTATGTGTCATCTCTCGGAGTAAGTCAAAAAGTCATTAAGGTTAAGCAAGACTTTTGAAGCAAAGGATCATGTTGGAGAGAAACTTTGATTTTTCAAATACAGATGATGGATGAAATGATGTATATGCATTTGTGTAACAAAGTAATTTCCCCTTAGAATAATTGTCGGCCTATGGTCCGCCTTCGAGTCAAAGATATTCTCCTTCAGGGGGAAAAACTCAACTATTTTCAAATAACCATCACCGGTACCCTTCCCGATTGTTCCCACATTGAATTCTCAGACTCAATCATTAATATAAGCAACTAACCCCCTAGAAACTAAGATTTCAAGCATGATGATTCGATTTTACGTTGGTTCTGAATGGAACAGAGATATCTCCGAAATTCGTCTCACGTACGACTCAGGATTAGACAGTATCCAACACCTTCCTTATCTACGATTCAAATTACTGTCAAGAATCTTCCTCTTGCAGTTTTGCGAAGAGTTGAACCGACAGACAAAAAAGTGCAAATCGGAAGTTGAATAAGAAGTCGCTGTTAGGGGTGTGTTTCAGAATGGGGCGAAATTTGCTCGAGGGGTGAAATGCAAAGAGCCCTCGCAACTATTACTGGAGCTGGTGGGTCGATTCTGTGCTCCGAGGGGGTGCAGAGACGCCGTAACGTTCTTAGAGGAAGTGTAGATGGTAGGCAGCACTTACAGGGTGGGCCTGTAAGAATGGGAAAGCAAGGCTGTAGTAAGTCAGCGCAGAAAAGTATCCGATCTCATTCCCGCGTACCGGCTTACATCTCGTAACTTGTAATATGATAGGGCATGGCTCCAGTCACGTATTGACTACACGAGGTGGACGTAATAGAATGCTTGTAGCTACCAATGTAAACGTTGACTCTCTTGTTCAACATTGCTTGTAACTCTCTATCTAGAAAACGTACTGGTAGCTGAAAAATAAATTTGAACGTAGAAAAGTTGATTTTGAAATAATTATACATTTAAATATTATAAATTGTGATCTTTTCACTTTCCGCTGCTTTCAGCAGACTTCATGAGAAGTTGCAGCTTGTAGTAGATACGTGCAGGTTGTAGGAATACGTATTTTAATTGAACGTGAACACTTCATCATAATCTAGGGAAGTTTTTATAATAAATGGAACTTGACAGCTTGTAAAATTTCAACAGACGTGTTAAATTTTGAACTGGAATAATTTGAGCTTTTATTAAAAGTAGAAAAGCTGACTTTCATGACTGTGTATCAAATTAACAATACTATTAATGGAATTTGGCTGATATTAGTCACTCTGAACCTTCCTCCACATTTGTCTCTATGAATCTTAGCTTTATTCTTACACTCCATGAAATATTGCTCCAATGCAATATTGGCCATGTTCAACACTGGCAAGCTCACTTGTATTGAAATATTGTTATAGATGAGAAATGTATACAATACGAATTGATTAATTAACATCAATCTTCATAAAATACGAAAATCAGAGAAGAACTCAGTGTGACTGAACTATGAGATGAATCTTCAGAGTAATTATAAACGTAGAATATTCTTTTACCTTATTACCTGTACAGAGAATTTTTCTATTTATTATGGTGGGAACATTGTACACATCTGTCATTACTTCTCACAGCGAACACTTTAGTCATTAATCACCTAGATTTGCTGGAAACTCATACCCAGTCACAGTTGCCTAGACTTCAAGCACCGTTATCACATAGAGACAATCGCAGCTCAGATTGCTCTAACTGGGTATTAATGCATATTCAAATGACATTAATTACTCACTGACATAAATCCGTTGAGGAAACGTGCATTTTCTCGCTAAATGGAGAGAGCTACGTGGAATAATTACCACCAACTTGAAATATCTTTTTCAGAGTTTCCGTCCACACAAACTCCTAATTGAGCTTTAAAGACTTTAACAATTTAAATCATTTTATCCACTCTCAGCCTCACGCCAACTCACGGGAATGCTCGTTCCTCTTCCTAGCTCACTATTCTATCCTTCACTTTTTTTCTCCTTCTCCCCTACCTAACTTCCTCTTCACATTCTAATCCGTTCCACCCTCACTTCTACCATTCCATTTTCTTTTGAATTTCTGCTCTCCTTCAATTCTTTTTCTCCTGCTTATCCATCTTCTTCGCCACTTGTTTCTTCAAAGTGAAAATTTCTTTATTCTCCTACATTTGTTCTTCTATAACTTATTTCCTTTCCATTCAGTTCTTCTTTTTTCATTCGTTATTATCTACATATAAATGTTTTCTCTCATTCTTACTGATCAAACTTCTCTTTCCGTCATTCACATTCTTCTCGTTGTTCTCTACCTCCCTTTCCTGACTTTGCAATTGTTTTCTTTCTCATCCATCTCCACATTTGTTCTCTTTCATGGTTTCTTCTCTCATTTTATTGTTTCCCTTCAACCCTTCATTTTCCGTAATTTTTTTCACTTTCAATCACCTTATCTCTATTAATCCTTTCTACTTCCTCCTGTATCTTCAAACTATCTCCGATTCAAGATACTCTTTTTCTCACATCCACCTATTCACTCTCAGACTTCCTATACCTTCCTATCAATAGTTGTCTTACCAATTGTATACACCTGAAATCCTCTTCATTTCTCAATCTTTGTTTTTTTTCTCCGATCAATATTGTTCTCTTTTTAGTTTTCTTCCATCATCCTTTATCGCCTTCTACTTATATCTTAGCGATCAATAGTTTTCCTACAATAGTATTCTACTAGATGGAAATCTTTCCTAGCACGTAATTAGGAAACAATTATCAAAAAATGAACTGGTCTTGAATGAAAAATGAAATGAACATGTGAATAACGTTCATCTTCCATGTTTTCCTTGCCAAATTACCAAAAATACAAGTTTATCTCTCTATTGGGAAATAAATCTCGTCCGCTTCACTTCCTTTCTCTCTTGCTACTTCTAGTCAACATTTTCCTTCTCATATTTAACTCTCTAGCGCTACAATTTCCTCACATACAGTCTCTCTTTTTCTCTCTCGCTCTCAATCACCATCTCCTCAGTATCCTTGTCTCTCGCTTCCCACAACTTCCCCACCCTTTTCGGCCATCATGTCTTCAACGAACTGAATATTGAATTCCGTTTCGTCGTGATTCAATAAAAGCTCCGTGGTCTGTGTCATTAGAGCTTTCTGATATTGGTTGTCTACTCGGCGCTATCTTTCCCTTCCACACTATCACTCTCTTTCTCTCACTCGACACTCAACTAGAACAAAACTTGCACATATTGCCCTGAATTCGCTTCACAGAATTCGTTGAAAATTCCAGTCACGGAAAACAGCAGTCGTTAATTATACGAGAGCAATACATCACGAACAAGTTCAAAAAATTCTCGAACCTTCTTCAACTCCATGTTCGTTTAATTGATTTTGGATTATTATTCTGAGAATAGTTGGGATATCTTGTTGATGTGTTTGCAGAGCTGTTGGGAATTATATCATAACATCCACACTTTCGAAATGGCTTCCTAATTTATACCGTTTATTCATTCATTCTACTGATCGAGTTTATTCGATTTCTTGAAGATTTTACAACATCACATTCATTCCATCAATTTCCAATATTTTGCTTGCAATTATCATGAAAATAATTATGTGGACCAAAGAAGTTTGTTAATAAACACTCGGCTACTAGAATTTGAAATTTCCATTCTCACATCACCTCTTGATCTATTTATTGAAGTTTTAGCAACATCATATTTATTTGATTGGATTTTGTTAGCTTCCACAATCATTCATTTTGGAGGATTGTCGAGAATGTCTGTTAATTTCAACACTCTGATCCTAGAAATATTTGAGTTCGAGGTGTAGTATACCATTTCCAATTGAGTAATTACGCTACTTTCTGTAGATTTTCATATCCATTTCCTGACCGTTATAAAAGTGATATATAGAAAAATATGTACACAAGCTCATAAATAATATTTTCTACGTTTGATTCTGAGGGGAAAATAATCTAAATTCGTCTCTATTCTCAAAGGAATCTCTCTGGAATGAAAAATGAACGATATTATGTTTCATCCTCGATGAGAATTGACTAATCTCACACACATTCCATGAGATTAGGATCTATGTTATCCATTCCAACTTGATTGTTCACAATATTGTATTCAAGAGAATTCAAATCAATAGAATTCATCCTCATCGAGGTGTTTACAGTCTACAGATTATAGTGGCTTTAATACTCTGTTCTGTCACTCGTAGCCCATTTTCCGAGCGGATAATCTGGCATTGGTCCATACTCTCTATTAAATATTATGAAACGTCAAAGATTCTTACCATTGCTATTGACTTATGGAAATACAATTATATTAAAAACTAGGAAGATAATCTATCTCGATTCATATATCACGTACAGAATAAATCAAAATCTATATAAAATTTCAGGAATATATATTTCTCCTTCCCCCCTTTTTCCTTTTATCCTACTGTTTATGAAAACATTTTAATCACTGCTTTATGAAGGCATTGAAATTTATCGAATATATGAAACATTATATTCAATACCGTCTAACTTACATAGCAATCGATTAACGCTCTCATGCCATTGAACAATCTCAGTTCATACTTCAGCCTTACCAAGCCTTTAAAGCCGTTGTCTTGCATGTTGGAAAGGATATTATCAATGATCAATCACCTTTCTCCCAATCAATCAAGCTTTGAGTATGAAAATATCAAATACAGCGTAGTATGAAAGAGGTCCGGTTGTTGTCCTTTCTCCACGTTTTCGAAATATTGCTCGGAAAAGCTGGAAAAGCTCGATGAATGATGGTGGTTGTGATTTTCTGGATTGCATCATTTTAATATTGATAACGTTTGTGTATGAGTCAGCAGCACGGGCGCTAAAGATGGCTAGTCATGAAAAATTACCTGATGGCATTCACAGCTGGGTTCTTGGTCGGTGTCAGCATTTTTCAATCAGCAGCGCATGCGGGCAGGTAGCCGTTGAGTTATAGATGGCCGTGATCAGAAGGCCATGATCATGACAGGTCTTGCAGGACCCAGTCATTCATCTGGCCCGACTTTTATTAATGAATATGTCAAAATATCGGCTGTCACCCCAAAAGGCTTACCGACTCTTTTTGTCCGTTATCAATTATGCACATCACAGTAGCACTTCACAAAAATGAGAAATCGATCACAGCGAGAAGGTGTCAGAATCCGTTTGCAGGCAAAATATGATATCAGATACGGTTCGTCAAATCACTCATTCTGATATCGCTTTTAAAATGGTGTGGTGATTTGTTGTTAAGTTTGGATGAAGCGTTGACGACTTTGAGTCTTCCGGACGCTAATTGTTTCTGTTTGATAACTCTGGTCCATGATTCCATAAAAATCCGTTGAACGTATTCTTTGATGGATACCATATCCATCAGCTATTCAGACTACTTTAAAAGCAGATTATAGTTAGACAAAATATTTAAAAGATCATGAGAGCCAGCTAAAAGTAGGAAATAGGAGATATCATTAATTTGTATTTTGACATTGTGTTTCCAATCTGAGAATGAGATCCTCATTCAATTGAAGGTTGGGAATATCATGACTAGGATTGACACAATGCGTTTTCTGCATTTAATCGATATTTCTCACTAATTGAAACTTGACGCCAAAAATTTCGAAATTGTCATCTTTAACCAACCATTTCTTTCTCCTGATATTAATTAGTTCAACGAACAACGAGTTGATATAAAATGTTGCAGTAGCATTAATCTTGATATTAAAGTAATTCGAAGAACTGAATAAATACATATAATGAATGAGAATTGTATAAAACAAGCTGAATTAAGGAGAGAACATTAATTCGAGGGGTCGGAAAACACTCCACCGCCATTTTGAAAGAGAAAAATGTAGGCCTACCCCCTGTTTCCGGCAAACACAGATCACTTAGTGGAATTGAACTTGTTCTCTAGGCTTTTTGGAGAGGTACTGCATTCGTCCAACTTTATATCATAAAATCATCATGAACTCAATATCTTTTCCAGAACACTCTCAAAAGATCATCGAAGTTATGATGGCTCTTTACTTTGATACGCTTTCAGTTTCGGAGAAGCCCGGAGGGAGATTGGAAAGTACAGCGGAATTTAAAGGGTTGCGAAAAGGCAATCAGGATTACTTTTGGTAAGCCTCCAATATATCCTTGCTGTTGAACCCCTCACTGTGCAGAACTGCTTACTCGACCAATGCTTTTGTGCACTCACTCAATAGGCTCACATACGTTATCATAACCTTTTCTAATTAGGAGGTACTAGAATACTTAATTGACAATATCTACAATATTGGAATATCATAAAATTATTGTGTTTTCGAATTGTATTGGATGATTATCATCACCCGGAATTGATTTTGTAATAATTTCTACAGAATTATTTCTCAATTAACTTAGTATTTAAAACTTACGAGAATCAATGATGAGGAATTTCCTTATTTGAAATCACAAATCAAATTTGACAATGATATATTCTATTTTGGAATACTCCCAACTCCCTCTTTTCCCTATAACCCACTCTTGAAAACGTTGCTATTTCTCAATCATTCTTTCACAAATTCAACATTCAATGTTGAACCAACTAAATATTAAACATTTGGAAAACTTATTCCACAAGAAATAAGAGTTTTCATTCAAAAGTAGGTTAATATGAATGAAAAACAATAACGTTCGAAGTTCGGGTTACTAATAATCAACTAGCAAACATATCTGATGCTGACCTCCATTCATGATAGCAGAATCAATCTAATATTGCTGATATTTGTAAATCAGATTGCCCAAGCGAATACATTTTATCAGAACATGATGATAACAAATCTTCGAATCTTTACTCTTTGCCTTTCTTATCGTTTGTTCGACTTGGTTTCAATACAAACTTCAGGTTCCATCTTTATTTTATTTTTTGTAGACCCTGTAATCGTTTGATCGAGTATTATGAAAGTATTATTTTCTCTCCCTCTCTCAGTAACAGTCCTTATAATAATCTACAATGAAACACCGATCTGTCTCTGTCTCTGTCTCTGTCGATCTGAAACATCTGATCTGTTACTCTGTGTGACATTTTCTAATTCAGAATATTGAGATTGCACTAGATAAATTTGCAATTTGTTTCCAAGATCAGTAGGTCTAAGCAATCCAACACATACTTCTATTTGAGTAATGCGATTATTAATCAGCTAATGAAGCATTTGTTCCTGGAATACACCGTACCCTTCCTGCAGTATTTGTTCCTCGAATAAATGCCTCCAGCATCCCAGGTTACAAGAGGTCTCCCCCTAGAGTACTCCAGCATTATTTGTTCCGGAAACACTTTGCCGTAGGGACTCAATCTTTTTCCTTCCTATATCTTACTCTATATTATTCTAAGCTCTATAGATCTGGCTCCTGTGTAATACGTTTTTCACACTGCTTTTATCTTCCTAGATGACTGTACAATTATCCACTTGATTTCATAGTATTATAATCTACACATTCTATGAAAAGATATAGTCTCCATCTTAATGAGAATTAGAATAATAATCAAGCTAGTTTCCTCTACTTGAATCAGATCTCTATTGATATCCTTGGCCTAGTTATTCTCTAAGTTGGAAAACTATCTAGCTCATCACCCATGTTGGTTCAATTTGAAAGTCAATTTGACTCAGTTCTTTCCTAAAATAATTCAATTTCCTTTCAAATAATGCTCTATATTTATTGTTATTCTTCCAATTGACTTTTAATTGACTCAATCTCCGTTCAAATTGTTCAATTCCTCAGAACTGTCTTCTCTCTGGAACTGAATCTAATTTATGGAAACATCATCATCATCATTATAATACAGAAAATAAGGTAAGAATATACCATTGATAGATTTCCGATTTCCCGAATTTAATCATCAGATATCGCACAACCCATATCAATAATGAAAACATAATATTTTTCAAAAATATCATCGAATCTACGAAATCCTATATTTTATAATCCTAGAATCTATACTGGTGCAACATTTGTGGGTGAAACTGCCCTCAAGTTCGACTTGTATTCAATAGCACAATATCTGCTAACATACAATATCACTATAATTCAAGTACTAACTAGTTAGTATTCGATAATCCGAAATCAGCTAAGCATATTATCACTATATAATTTGGTAACGCTGTAACCGATGCCGATGTTAGTTACAATGTGGTGGTATTCATGGTCTCGTTAGCACCCTCGCAGCTCCAGTGGTTCAGCCCAGCTATTGATTACGCAAGTTATGTGGCTTACTCAGATTAATAATCTGATGTTATTAGTTATGGATCAACCTGATAGCGCAATGTGGCTGGCAGCAAGCTGTGAGCATCGAATCTCATTGTTCCAAGACTCCGTAGATGTAAATCACTCTGGAGATTGAAATCTGTGAATCTGAAGTGATTTTATGATGAAATATATAACTAATGAAGACTGGATTCATCTTGATGAAGGTTGGAATTCGGCTCGTTCGTGTCAGGTGGTTCTATATGCCAATATATTAATAATAATCCACAGTTCAACGGCTTTGTCATTGAGAATAGAAAGGTCCTGTTTTTTGCATGCTGGTGCTAGACGAAGAGAGCATTTCAATAGGGTGTCATCTGACTGAATATTACCACAGTCGCATCGCGAATCGTCAATCTGCCTCCAGATTGTTCAGGCACATTCAGCTCTGAGGCGGTATTGGTAATTCAATATTTTTTTATTGATGAATTGATTCTATGGATAGTTATTTATTGACAATGTGTTTTTTATTCTCAAAAAAATGCATTACAGGGATATCCTGTTTATCCCTGTCAATTTGAAACCTTATCATTATGAGCCTTGTATAAATAATTGGCATTTTATAATTGACTATTGTATTCTAGTTTACTGTTCCAATATCAAAAATTGTATTTATCATTGTTGCTGCGTTCCATTACCTTCTCCTTCTGAATCAATCATTGTACCCATTAAGCCAGTTACACACATATCTATTTTTGGACGTACGATTTTTACCGTCCTTAAGAATTATATTGTATTAAAAAGATTATGTCATACATGAAAAAAGAGACAGATGATGATTGTCAAGTTCCGTTTAATCTGGTAGAAGTCATAAGGACTGCAAAAAATTGAACGTTCAATAATCGATGTGTGTAACTAGCTATAGGGTGTCAAAGATTAATAATTTTTCCATTGTTATAATTTTAACTCGTACTATTTGTTATTTATGTGTTAATCACTTATTGAGTTCTCCGACACTCTACATCTCCGTCTTTGTGTTTTATTATGCCTTCTACTTGTGCTGCATACAGCGAGATAATATCATCACAATTTCTCTGAGGAAAAGAATCTCTGAAGAAAGAGCACTCATAATCAAACAAGCATTTCCACATGACTGCTTTCTTAAAGGGGGCGAATGGCATTAGAACACTTCGATTCTCGGCTCGAGACTCTTTTTTCCTAATGGCATTTCCATCCCATTTATCACAGAACTGATAAATCAGGAGAGTGGAGGCATTGCGGTTAGAAGGCAGAGTACACAACAATAAAGAGGTATACGAAACTCGAGTTCTCAAGCCTTTCAAAGCTTTTTACATCGAGAAAAGAAGAAGAAGAAGAAGAAGAAAGAAGAAGAAGAAGAAAGAAGAAGAAGAAGAAGAAGAGAAGAAGAAGAAGAAGAAGAAGAAGAAGAAAGAAGAAGAAGAAGAGAAGAAGAAGAAGAAGAAGAAGTGTTTACTCCAGTTATGGAAGAAAAACTTATTATTATTGTTAATCTGGACGCGAAAGAATTAATTCTCAATCTCCTAAGTCGGTTCGTAAGGGATTAAAATCCATATCGTATTATCCAGAAATCTGAATATTCTAAATAATCCTAAATCTGAAATTCATAAAGAGTAATGGGAGGACTTATATATGGAGGCGAGTTAAGTAGTAGCACAGACTTTGGGATAGAACCATAAAAATGGTTGAATCCGAGTTAGTTGTGCCTCAACTATTTAACTAGGAAAGATAATATGCGCTTCAACTCTAGTTGGATATAGATTTTGATTGGACACACAGATAAGATTATACCTGTGCCTATTTTACATTAATCCTGATGTATTCTAGATGTGACATTCCAACTTCCCTGAGTCTTTAGATGATCGAAAATAAAAACAATATCAGAAATAAAACGTATTATGGGCGTGACTACTTGTTTTTATTATAATTGCTTAATTATAGCTGGGGCATTCATTTCCTCCTACTTTATTTTGGGACGAACAACACCTAGCTGCTGATTTGTGATTGAAAATTGACTGGCTATTTTGTAGCACAGATCACTTGAGAGCCAGGTCATAACTGTCTGTCATTTTCGTTGGGCAGTCATTGATCAGTTATTGTAGCCGATTCCCCCATAGCAAGGCGCCAGCCCTTCAACTGTGGGGCCAATTTTACGAGATTTATGCGATGTATCGGTCACCCTTCCTCTTCGTAGACCAACATGCGTAGCTTGATGTATCGTTCGATCACCGTCAACTCTGATGCCTCGCATGATGTTATGTCTACGGACAACGGCCGATACTCTGAATGGAAAATCTTGTTTGTTGCTGAATCTATAATGACCCTGTTACTGTAGGCAACTCAAAAATGTGGGTGGATGTGATACTACTGTTCACCATGCAGTTTGTTTGATGATCATTTCACCAAGTAGTTACACTGATTCCAACATTCAGTTTGACTATGATTTCCCCATGCATTTTAAATTAATTTGCTGTTGGATTTCTTTGTATGAAGAGCAAATGTATTTCTATACTGAGTTTTCTATAATTATGGATGTTGATAACTTGATGTGGGAACATGTTTGGTTGGTTCTACTGACATTTTTATCTTACTATGCAGTTCCACTGGGATTTCACAACTAAGCTAAATTTGAATGATGTAAGTTGCAATCAGCACAAACTTTTATCGATGCCAGTTGATGAAATCTGTTATATTCCAATAGTTGAATGTTAATGTTGGAATTATAAAATAATTATATTTTTCATGTATCTCCATTCAACTGTATCTCTGTATTTGTAAGGCTAGTCCCTGAACAAATAAAAGGATATTTATTTATTTATATTCCAATATAGTTGAGCCAACTCAAAATTATTGTGCAATTCCATAGGAAATCGAATACATAAATTCAAGCTGCTCTGAATTCTGTTTCCCTCTTTCTGCAGTGAATGAGCGATCATTTTTTAAGTTGAGAGTGGTAAATGTATGAATAGTGTCACCGAATAACTAATTCCACCATGAATACAATCTGCAATTATAAGTCAGAGATAGGTTGCGATTTGCTATGTATGGTTGTAATTCTCCACTTTTGAATGTCTTCTATTTGAATATAGTGGAACATACTATGATGTAGAGTTAACAATTATTGATTCAGTAATGTTGTGACACTTCACCATGTAACGTTTTGAAATTCAGATGGATAAATAAAAATTCCTACTTGAAGAAATTTATAGGTCTAAGTGGAATAATAGGCTAATATCGCCAAAGATGATAAGTTTAAAGATTTAGATAATATCAGGCATCGTGGCTAAATTTATAACGGCCAAATAGAAATGAAAATAATTTTGCTACCTATATAATATTATATAAAATATTGAAAATTTGAGGTTAGGCGTAAAATATCTATTGATCGGCGACCTAATGATCGACTGAGTCGCATAACGTAGAATCTAGCCAAACACCTTGGCAGAAACTTATTGTAACGAAATAGTATGCAACTTGAGGAACCAAAAAATCCACATGGCTAATTGTTGTAATATGAGAATCAACCTATAATCTTTAAAAAATTACTTTGCATGTAAAAAACGTATTAAAAAACCCAGACAAAAATAATTTAATGTATTAAGGAAGTAGGAGGTTCCTAGGCGCATGTATACTATAATAATTTGCATGCACCAATCAAATGGTAGCAATTGATAGGCGGTAATAGTGAGCCGATTCAAATATATTTGTATATATTTCTATAAATGTTAAGAATTTATGAATTATTGTTGTTCAGTTTATGTTTTGGATACGGCCCGAAGGCAGGTAAATTATCAAAGATGTAACATAAGTAATAATTTAATAGATCGGCACGAACTATTTGAGCCTTGAATGGCGGAGGAACAAATAATTTAAATTTTATGTAAATTTGGAAATCGGAAGTGAAAATTGTGAATTAGAAAGGAGAACTTCCCCACTTGCCTGCCAACCACTACCATGATATGTCACCAAAAATTGTAGAGCGGAATATCTTACTGTACCTTTTAATAACTTAAAGTTAAATCGAATTATTAATTTTCTCATAAGACTTTGTGATGCTATTGTAAAGCAAAAGTCATTTAAATATTTTTTAATCCCTGGAAAGAGACGACTTCGGCCACCAATAATCCAGGACCACCAGGAGTTTGGATCGCCATCAGCAGCTCATAGAAAATCCAGCACGTGAGTGAATAATATTTGAAATTGTGATAGGGCGCCCTCAGTGCTTCGAAATGAAATAAGAAATCAAAGCTAGCTCGTCGAAAGGGTTTTAAAAATTAAGAAATTGGTAAAAATACTTGCGCAAGTTTAAAGATGGTATAAGAGATATTTTATTGGATAGTAACGAGTCAATTCATATATCAAAAGATACACCAATCAAAAGAATACTAAGTTCTAAGCTGATAATACAAATGTTCATATGATCATTAATTTTATAATATAATTTGCGATAATATAATGTAGCTCTGATTCATTAGATAAATTGATCTATCTATTTCCGTCAGGTGCCGAATCTTGCACCCTGAGATACATAATATATATTTATTAGAAACTATAGAAATTAATATATATATTTTGATTATTGATTTGTCAATTTATCATGCTCTGATTTTAGAAGTTTATATATGAAATAGAATTATCCAAATCGACAAGCATCAGCAAGTTGATGTCAAAGCTACATGCAGATAAGTGCATATGAACATGAAGTGAAAGCACATGGTAGAGTTTCGTGCTATAGAACTCAAAAAATAGTATTAACCTGTGATATTTTATTGATTTCGTTTCTTGTTTTATTATGTTTTATTATTTATTTCTTGTTTTTTTTGTCGCTCTATATATTTTTGCTTTGATTTATTTTTGAGATATTTGTTAATATATGTATCAAATTTTTTATGGTGTACTATTCATTTATTCCTCAATACTATAGGATATAAGTTTTATATATATATATATATATATATTTTTATGAATTATCAGTATTATATTATTGTGAAAGCTCATGTCTGAGCCTATGAAGATTTTAGTGAGATTATATCCTAGTAAAACCGCGACCAGATTTTATAATTATTAAAATAACTCTCATGCTCTACCGATTGACGCCAAGCAAGAGGCTAAGCGTACTCCATCAAAAGTAACGTGACAACCATGATAACGTGTAAGGGTGAAATTCCTGTCAAAATTCGCATACAATTAAAGTAGAATGAATAAAAACACATAGAATCATATTATAAAATGTTGAATCTACTACATTCGTGATTTAGGTTTTAATCTTAATCAACAATATTAAATATGAATCTATTGTACATGTTATCTAGCAGAAAGCAATATTGTTTGTTATAAATGGTAAATAATAGATGCAAGCGAGAATGCCTTGTCAATTTCCTCCCTAACTGACGCTCACTTGACCAGAAGCCCGGCAATATCAATTCAGTTGTGCGCTGTATTTGCATCCAATATTCGACAAAATATTGCATTACAACATGTTATTCAATTCATCGTTTCTACTAGACATATTCCACCATTTACATCCATGAACTGTTCTGTGATTGAAACCAACAAAATTGGTTTGTCGGTTCAAAATGGAGCCTGTAATAACACAAGAGCGCAATGTTTTTGTTTTCTGTGGAGCATATAGCCCAAATTGTTCGCTGACAATATGCTATAAATGAAATTTGGTTCATCAATTCTTACTCTTTCAAGCATTAGAATAAAATGAGAATGTTATCCCAATATCGCTTTATTGAAATTCCTAAATATTCATTATTAAAAGCATGTAACCAATAATTATCACCCATGTTCCAAACATGAAATATTGTTGGAGAAAACAGACAATCGGACTTTGTTAGTGTCATCCCAGATAATCTAATCCAGATCAGATTATCTAATTCCAATTTCAACAGATAGAAGATAACATTCAAATATCGAATAACATAGAATAATAGAGCGTAAATTGTAATTTGAAAAGTGAAAGTGACATAACCAACATTTTGATTTGGACAGTATAGTATATAATTGGAAATGGGACAGTTTTGGGCATGAGCCTGTTGTGCTTTTCCTCATGCTAAGTATTTGTACACAATGTGATAAATAAAAAAAAAATATTTTTGATAAAATCATAATGGTTTTGGGGGACAATTTGCTGACTGTTCTTGTTATCATTAAAATGATGGAATGATTCACGAGTATCATTCAGTTATTAGAATAAATTGTGTATCAGGAAGGAGTATTGGATTGGAGACTAGTTAAGATCTTTGTTTTTCTCTATGGTTCAACCTTGTAGCAAAATGAAATTCCAGTGAGTGATAATCATGAAGAGCCACAATCTAACTAGTGAATTATTCAAATATCAATTGGATAATCACAATGATAGCCTGCACTGAATTCATTTGGCAATCGATATCAGTACCTTTTTAATGAAGTGGTCTGAATTTTTCACGAATCTGATAGACTGGTAACAATCTCATCGAATATGAATTGAGTTCTCTATTTTTGGATGGATTGGAAATATTGGAACACCTGTTGCAGACGAAGCTCAATCAACAAAAAATCGTCGAACCGGTAAGACCTTTTTAGAGTGTTTGATATTGGAAAAGCTGGGAACTGCACTTAACAGTATTCTTCGAAAATTCAAGGCATTGTGTAAAACTGTATTTTGCTTGATATTTCAAAATTGAATTTTCATCAAAAATTAATTTTCAATTCAAATATAAAGTGCTTTCCGAATAAATGTTCCATACTTTCTAAACTTACTGTAACTTACTTATTTGTGAATTCCTTATTATTTTTCTGAAGCCACACAAATCAATATGGCGATCACTATGAAATTTAATCTTTTATAACAATTGGCAGGATTCCAATTTCTTCTTTAATTGAATTATATATTCACTTCCTTTTCCTTGAATCAAGTTCAACTTTTATATTCATAATTCATTATTAATTTTTTGGTGAACAGAACTGTTACCAGATAATATATTCAACAAATCAGAAAGAAGACGAAAAAAATCGCCAGCAATCAATTTTAAAGCTGAAATCATAAACTAAGATATTTTTATTTTTAAAAAAAGATTTCTCATTAACAGCTTTGAAGTGTTGTGCTAGAAACTGAAACAACTTTTGTCCCTCAACAAACGAAAAATGTCGTGACATTTGACCTTTCGTGACAGAAAATTCTCCAGTTGTTACTTTCAACCGTGACTAGTATTTTTATATTTTTTCACTGGTTGCTTTGAGATCAATAAACATGTCTACCGCCACAGACATAAGCATTATCGAAACGCAAGGGGCGATAATCGTCAGTCTATAACTGTTTCTCTTTTTTCATTCCTTTTCGATAATCTCTTTTACGTTCTCCCCTTTTTTCTTTCATTTTTTGGCTGGATATTGAGCCACTCACCACTCTGCTATCCAATCGATTGCCAGTCGGCGTTTCGTCGCTGTCTTCTCCTAGCTTTCATTTAATAATGCAGCAATCCACCACCGCTCAAGGTTCTCACGGGATCTATTTTCTCCAGAGCCTTATCCAAGGTTGATGAACTCTGAAAATTCCATCAAAATTTATTCGTGAGTTACAAATAAGTAAGTGACAAGTGAGTAAGTAACAAAAACTGGTAGCTTATTAGGCTACGTTTGCCTTTCTTGTCATCATCATATTGGAATAAAAGTTGTATTACTCTTTCGAAACGAAAATAATATGAAGTGTCCTTCAAAAAATTGCATACTAGATTATCAAAAATACCTATATATATTCTCCTATCCCTCCTTAAATGACGAACTACTAGTAGTCTCCGGTTTACTTTCAAAACGTTTTTCATTATAGTAGTCTTTTTTCTGAAATAAATTATAATAAAGTCATATACTTAATCACAGAAGACTGAAATTAGCGATGATAAGGTGAAATAACCAATGAAAAAGGGGAGAACTTGCATAAGCAAAAGAGTCATTGCTATTGTTCATGTCTAAAAGAAGCTGCTATTGTTCAAGTCTAGAAAGATGATAATTTTCCAAGTCATTACTACTTTTCATATTATATCTATGGGATAAATACCTGAACCTCATCATATTCCATGTGATAATAAGCCTATCCGTGAAGCTTGATGGTAAGATATTTCAGTACGTTTCTCATCCTTTTCCTCTGTGTGATATTAGCTAATCAATCAGGATTTCTGAACGCAGATCATATTGTGGAAAACAATGTGTATATCAGGACATTTATGACATGGAATGTTCAGCAGCGATCAGAAGCGATAAAATCACCACCCTTGTCACTCTCTTATTCTCCTTTTTCGTTCTTCTTTTGGCTGCTGCGTCATTATTGCTGCAAGTTGTCTCGTCTCCAGTGACTAACTGCTCCCAGTGGCCCAATACACGCCAACCCACCATAACGAACATCCGATCTATTTCAACACCATGACAGACTTTATAGTGTCCAAAAGACAGAAAGGCCTCTCAAGGCCTTCTATCTATTTCTCAAGTAAAACAACGGGTTCAAACTTCAGTAGTTGGTGGATTGAACCATTGCAATAAGAAGTCATTCGGATAAGAAAGAAGTTCGAAAAGTTAGAAGAAAGAAGTTATTTGAAAATATTCATATTTGCTCTGTTCCGATTAATTGACATTCATGAATATTCCCAAATCCCAATGTAATATAATGCTACCAATAGCCATCAAGAGTTTATTGTAAATGTATAAAATATTCTCATATTCTTGAATAAATAATTGAATAGTATGGTTAATGGATGAATTATTTTTTTATTCTATTGGTTTCAGTCCACATTTCATTCTCAAATATTTGTTTGAAGATTGGAAATGATGATGAATATTAACAAAAAAGCCAAGTACGGTAAGTAGTCGTGAAATTCAAATTCTATTGTACAGAGCATATTATTGACTGTATTCACCTTTGGTTTCTGAACTTCTCTAATTTTTATTCTCAAAGGTTCTTAGTATATCTGGATCTGGAGAGAAAGTAAATCTGAAGAATATTCTAAGCATAAATAATTCAGTATAGCTCTAATTAGATCTCATTCAAATTTCATCGTTTTTAGGCCCTATTTACCCTTCAAGACTCTGAAATTCTAATTTCATACGTACACAACAACTCGCATCACGTAATTGCTCAATAATTTTTCATACGTCACGGCTAGGAATGATTTAGAAGTTTATGTAGATGGGAGAAAAGTGGAAGAAAAAGAAATGCGGAGGCTTTGTTCAAAGAAAATGCGGAGGAAATATGGGGGAAAACGCCCTCCAAGAATGGAGCCTAGGCTGGCATCATCCACTCCATGCTTCCCCCTGTTCGTGTTTTCCACGGTTCATGTAATTACTGTAATTGAGAATTATGTCTCGGAGTTTCTCCTTGAACGCCATTGTTTCCATTATTCCCCGTTATTTGGGGGCCAGGATACAGGGTAAGTTCACCCTCTTGCATTTTCTCCATACACACACCGTATCCTCAGTGTTTACCTTACATCAACTCACAAAAATGAGATCTCGATAAATCTTTGTTATCCATGTGTGAATTATTTAATCCTCTATATAGCTCCCGGCAATGAAGTAATTGGAGTCTTAAGAATGTTATACTCTAAAATACATACCTTTGGTTAATGATTAAGCTAATTCTGTGTGAATTCTGTGTGAATTAGTAGTGAGGATATTGTGTTAAGTATGTATAATATCAATAAATTGTAATTATTGAGTTGATTCAATTGAAGAGTATCTAATTAAATTAAAAAAATTATTCTGGTTGTTAAAAATGCATTAACCTAGAGTGATTAATATGTGAAACTTATACTCCAAGTGTCCAAGTTATACTTCTTTGAACATCTTTCACTTCAACTTTCATTTCTTATAATAATGAGATTCTTATTTCTTTTGAAAAAAGAGAATATTCTCTTTTGATGATTTTTAATAAGTCAATTGTGAATCTCTCAACATGAATCTCTTATTGGTGCAATGTATCCCGTACTTATCTACCGCCTTTACACGTTTACTAGTTTTAGAATTGAATTTGTTGATAAACTATATGCTGATCAACTGAAAAAATGTGAAGCCGAATGCCGAATCCTTTCTATGTCATGAAAAAAACTTTACATCATCACATTTGTTGATATTAGATTTATTATTACAGTAGAATGAACACAATTATGAGAATACCTTGCTCTGTGCTATGAACCTACATTTTTAAATTACCATATTCAACAGAGATTATATTACTTTGCATTGGAGTCATGTAAATCCTAGTTTAATCTATAATTGGTGTATTTGAATGCAGAAGTCATCAAATTTAAAAAAAAATGTTTTGGGCTGCGCCTGTAAGAAAAAAGATGTTCCTCTCCAACATATTTACATTAAATACACTTACTATGCTACTATTACTATTTAGTGGAGGATATTTTAGAAATAAATGGAATATCACTGTTGTTTGTGACCTAGTGTGAATATACTGTGTAGTCCACATTAATGTAAACTCCACTTCAGTCTGTATTCCACTGTTAACATGTTTTCCTGTATTCAATTATTTGTCTCTATTTCAGTGTGCGATATGTTGTTCACAGTGATTCCGTATGCTGTCTGCTGGGTACTCCAGTGGAGAACATTTATTTATTTTTTGCCGTCGGTGCCAATTGAAACAGCATGTTAACAGCATTCTTTTATTGTTACAGAATGTGAAAGCTCGTGATGGGCACAGTATGAGGGCAGCTTTGATCTGCCTAGCTACCATACTCTCCAGCATTCCACCAACTGGTAAGTGCAACCTCGAATCAAACAAAACTCCACAATATTTTTGTTGCAGCTGTGGTTCTGAGCTACTAACACAATTGCATTCTTCCCCGTGTACTGTAATGTAGGGCAGACACAATTGCATTATCTTCAATGTACAGAGTAGTGTAACTAACACTATTACATTCTTTTGAACTCAGTGCAAATGAAAGTTTTCCAGCACATCTATGACAGTAGCCAGCATTCGTTTATTGCTGCTTTTAACACTCTTCTTGCGTTGGACGATTGCATTTTCCGTAAAAACCGGGCTAACCGACAGATGGAAGCTCTACCACACTGTGAAAAAATCAAAAGGGAAAAAGAGAAAAGTTTCAGGTACTGACACAAATGTGTTAAGGTTTTCTTGATAACGGTTTATAATATTCTGATATGATACAGGAAATGTTTGAGTAAACCCAGCCTTGCGGGAGGGTTTGTTGTCAGTTCTAACTATTCTCTGGGAATGAGTGGGTTCTACTCTATTGAAGTAGAATTCTCATTTATTTTTCTTTATTGAAACTCCTGGTGTAAGTTTGTGACTGTTGTATTAATGATTGGTATCGGCAGCTCTTCATTCATGAGATGGAATAAAATTATTTCTCCTATCATTTTCTTCCAGAAAATTATTGGAAAAATATTTATTCTAGAATTGAACCCGCAATTCTATTTCGAGAAATTCTTGTTTAAGCTTTTGGCTATTGATATTTTCTCTTATTACGTAGCCTATGATGAATTTCCACTATCACATAGTCACAGGAATGAGAATCTCATGTCAAATCCGAACATGATGGTTAATTTCAGAAGCTTGAATCCAGTCTAATAAGCTCGCTCACTCATAATTATTTCTTTCATCACAGGGGTAGTAATCCCTAATAATTACCACTTTTTTCCCATAAATATCAAATGAATAAAAAAATGTTCTCTAGATACCTAGCACTCTATACTGAAAGTTTTGTGGTTATTGAATAATTCGTGTAAAATGATAGACTTCTCTTGAAATTTTCAAATAATAAGTCTGTTTTAAGGTATTTAAGTTGAAATAATATCAATTGTTTCATGAGAGAATGTTAATTATCCAAGAAATGATAAGGAACAATAGGAGAGCAAATTATAAGAAATAATCGGCTCTACCTATTAACAACTGGAAATAATTGGAATGCATTATTTTTCTATTGCGGATGATGTCAACATGAGCCTTTAACTTGTGCGTGGGAAATGGGAAGTGTGTGCGTGATTTGTTGAGATGATCGAACATTCATGCTTACCGGCAGGTTATGAACCCACGACCAGGTAACGCCAGCAGACTAAAAGGTACAACGCCTTAGTTGTCTCTGCTGAACTGGCTGGCATTTGAAAATTTTCTACGAGTATCTGAACTTTCAAACCTTTTCAATATCAATCAATAATTTTCTACTTATAAAACTTGATAAAACTTGTGATAGATTTATTTATTTATTAGGTTAGCACAAATAATACAATGATCGGGAAAGAAAAAACAGGTTATTGCCCAAAACTTTCTCAATTATCACAAGACTTTCTGTTTGGATTAGTTTTTTTTTGTCCCAGAAAGTATCACTAGACTCATAAAGTGTAGACTCATAAATTGAATGAGTCAGTGTACATGTATAAAATATAATTGTGATTGAATAACTGAACAAAATAATTTAACTCTTCTATGATTGTTGACCAGAATGCAATTCAATCTTTAATCAATGAACCATTAATTAATTTGCGTTTAACTCTTACTTCAAATGTCATTTGAGAATAAATTTGGTTCTGTTTAAATCATAGTTGAATTCTCCAGCGAATGCCCAATGCTGCAGCAGCTTTGAGACTTCTCTGAATGGGGTAAATAGCCCATTAGTATTCGATATCGAAGCCATCGAAAAGCTCGCCCATTGGACTCAAGTTTCACTCAAACTTCAAGTGCTTCGACTCCATTGACTGTTCCCAACTACTTCCGAACTTTATTAGATGATTAGTCATCATTGATGATATGATCGCAGTCTAATAGCTAGGCAGTTTATTTAAGTATCAAAACAAGAATATGGAACTAGAATCTTCATATTCCAGTAGCAGAAGTAACTGAATTTGTTTTACACTTGACTAACACTCCAGCACGAACTGATCAAGAATGAAAATTACTAAATTTCCTACTGCTTCAGAATAGTTTTTCCAGAATATAATTAGAATTCTTCTAATGAATGAAATTAAAACAGAATGCCAAACACAGTGCTCGGGCAGACCAAGAATACATAGTACGCTGGGAATATGATATCAGGGATGATTTCATTAGGATGGTTCATAAAGGATGGAGAAGATACTCGTAGAAATTATTATAGAAGAATGTTGCTTGGAGGAATGTTTTGGAGGAAGCCAAAGCCCACATGGGCTGTAGAGCTAAACAAAAACTTTTCCCTCTCCAATACCGTATTCGATTGGTGATGAAAGCAATGAATTGATGAATTACGTCGCTTCCCAAATTGACAGAATATATTAACACTAACATAAGATGAGACATCCAATTATACATTGAATTACTGAACGAAGATAAAATTTCTTGGGAAATTCTTTAAGAATTCGAATGTTTATTGAATATGCGGTGTGTACAATTCACTACAAATGATAAGCAATTAGAGGAGCATTGACCCATGGAAACGTGAATAAAATTTTGAAGGAAAGGGGTAGAAGGAAAACTGAAAAGAAATAATTTTTATTACTGAATGATACTCTACTGGATATTGAAAACTCATGTGATAGGAATTTGCAATTGCAATTAAAGCACAGCCTAATAAACCTAGAACGATTAGAACTAATCACAATGTAAACATGAATATATTGTATCATCATCAAGAGCACTGTAAACGAAAATATTGAGATAGATTTGATCTTTGTAAATAAATCGGTAAATTATTGAGGAACTGATACGATCGTCAAACAAAAGAGAAAACTTTGAACCGGTAACTGGGAAAAGGAAGCGCCAGAGCATGGAGATTCCTTTTGGAAGCTGTGTGAGGAAATTTGGGAGGCAAAAATTACACTTTAGAGAAGATTGCTGGATCAAGTGGGCGGTTGGGATTCATAGAAAGAAGCGGAGATATTGGTTTAGTCAGGAAAAATACAAAGCGAATAGAATTTTCGCATGCAGTCAACGCGAGATTCCAAACAAGGAAAAAGGCTTAGCATCTCGAAACAAATACACGTTGATGCGTTGGTATTCTGTGTATTCGCGAGCAAATATTTGCCGGCTGCTCTTTTTGAATGTATTCGAGAGAAATCCTTGAATAGCAGTGATGTTTACAGTCGGAGAATGATGGTAGAGAATTTTAAGCGTATGGTAAAAAGTTAGTTCGAAATAAGTGCCTCTGAATGAATCAAATAATGTGTTGGAGCCGAGTTTAAGGACCACATTCATGAATGGTTCCTCAGCCTCTATTTGTGAACGATTTTCAAGGAAATTAAAAAACGATTCATTCTGACTCATTTATAGAAGATTTTAAAGGCTCAACAGTATGTATAACATATTTTTTGTGCCTTAGACTACTCGTATTTATGAATGATTCTCACGATTGAAATTAGCTGAGTTCTTCACTGAGTTTTTGTGGCCTAGAAGCCAAGTAGGCTCCAAATTTGATCGTTTAAGTTGCTTCTTCTATTAGTTCTTAGGAAGCCCACCCGGACTTGTGAATTGTCTGTAAATAATTTCCAAAGTACAGAATTCAAGAACGAACTTAGCTCACTTTGTTCCTAAAGGAACCAGTAACTTTAACTGTTTAGCTGCTATGTAACAGGAGCGGAGTTGTAAAACTGATCCATAATGGTTCCTGTAACAGGAGCCGAGCTAAGTTCGACCTTGAAATTGATGTGTTTGGCTGCACAAAAGTATGTTAAATTTCAACTGTGGTCAATAGCTAATTTAAGATCTGCTTCTCTTATCGTGGCATTTAAGGGGACATTCAACGATCACCGTTAAAATTAAACAGATTTTTGTGTAATCAGGCCTTAGAATTTCAAATAAGATATATTCACTCTTCTCGTGAAAGGAATTCAATATTAATTTAGTGTTGTTAGATCTCTTTACTGTAGTGTTTCAGCAAAATTCCTTATTTCAGAATGATCTTTGTCCATTTGAGCAACTAGGGAACTTCAGCGAGGAAAGCACAAAGTTTGGCAAATATGAAGTGTTAACAGAAACTGTATAGTTATGTCGAACTGAAACAAGGCTAGCTAACTTCCAAAGACAACTTGCCACTTTGTGACAATCACTTAAACCCCAGATTACAATCTCAACACACAAACTTTATTCTGTCAACTTTTAATCGGACTGCCCTTCATGGAAAGTGCTACTCGATCAATATCTATTGACCAGCTTACTCAAGTCGATAATGTTCTTAGCTTAGGATTAGTACTCCTTTGAATATGGGATAGATGAAACGTTCTCTTGCTCATTGAAGAGACTGTGAATTGCTCGATTTTTCAAATAATGTCCTTGAAATGTATCTACATTTTGTTGGCAGAAAAGTTTTATCTGATACTGTACGAACAAGTAATTAATGTGCATTATAATATATTGTCATACTGAGTTTTTCCATTTATTAGAACAGAGGCAGAGATCCATTAGCAAGACAGTAATTAGCGTGTAAATGATTGTTCGATTTTCAAATAACGTACATGTATCTTGTTTCTGTCAGCAGAAGAACTTTCATCGGTACTCTACAAAATTATATTAAAACTGTAGTATTTTGCAGTTCTCAGTATAATAATATACTAATAATAATAATAATAATAATATCGAGTGACCTGGCTGGCTCAGGTCTGGTGTCAGAGTTTTCAGGTCGCAACTGATCAATTTCAGGGCCTCTGACATGACCTAACGACTGCTTTTTAGGCAGCCGGGACCGACGGTTAACGTGTCCATCCGAAACACGGGAGTGGCCCGAGATAAATATCTTGCCCGGGCCGGGATTTGAACCCGGGCCTCTGAATCATAAAGCCAGCATCTGATCCACTCGACTACGGCCACTCCTATAAAATACTGTCATACAGATACCTTCCATTTATGAGAATAGAGGCAATAATTTCTATCACAGAAATAAGTTTTTGAATTGTTCGATTGTCTGATAATTTCCTTGAAATGGAAGAGCTTACTTTTATATTGGAAAACTTATTTTGGAAATACAGAATTTTGCAGTCTAGCATACTGTCAACTGATTTTCCATTCATAAAAATAGGCAGTAAATCATCTCTGTCATTCATCCTTTGAATTGTTTTTAATTGATTTTTAAATGATATACTAAGAAGGATATAAAAATCTGCTATTTTCGACCATGCTCGTGTTCCTCCTTCCGGGCTATTCACTTTGCATAATCTCCTAAACGTTACTAAAGACTTTTAACTTTGTTTATTATATTATGTTGTTAAGAGGTTTATGAGAGTTCAAGATATTAAGATGTTCCAAAATGTATAAATTATTGACATCAAAATTCAATTTTCAAACATCTGAACATCGTCGTCAATTATTATTTCTTCATAGAGTGAATAATATTACATGTATCTCATCTTAGTTACCAGAAGAGGCTTTCACTGGTTCTGAACAAACTTATACCACAAACTGTCATACAGAATTTTTTATCTATGGAGAGACAGTGATTTATCGCAAAACGACGATCCGAGTTGAGTTTGAAGCAGCACTTCTCAAGAGCAAGGAAGCTAGAATGACGTAATCGCCAGTATTTTGTCTTTATCTTTAATTTGCAGGCCCCGCAGTCACGGTTCGTGTTTGGCTTGAGAAGTGCTTCTTCACCGAGAGGCGCCTGAGGAGAATTCCGCCTCCTCTGAATTCAGTTCTCGCGCTCAAGCTCGACCGTTTCCTAATCCTTCAACTCCTTTGGGAATTCAAAATCGCCGCTGGCTGCGACGTATCTGATTCTGTGAATTCTAGTCACTGCAATCTCCAATTTTTTTCTTGGAGATCACGTCAATCCAGCAATCCATTTCAAAAGCAATAAGATTTGAGAATTTTCTGTATATTTTTTCAGAGATCGACTTTATACAAGTGCTAAAGCTAGTGTTCATACGCACTAGGTGCGGTTTGGTATCTTCAACACTCTTTCATTCAGTAGGACTGATATGTTTCTGGAAACGATTGAAAGAAATGATATATGAAACTTGTACAAGTGCTAAGTGTACTTGACATGGTTACCGCAGCATTAGTGTCCTTGGTACCTTCAAGCGAAGCTCGCTACTCAGATATTTATAAATAATATGATATATACATGAAATCCTATACTAATGCGAACACAATGAAGGTTCTCAAAAATGCTCATCATTTTCAGAATCAAATGAGCAATGATATTATATACATGAGAGTTAGGATCCAAGAAAAAAATCTGGAAAGATTATGCTTATGCGAGTTCGAGTTGTCGAGATTTCCTGCTTTTTCTGAGATTCTACTATAAAATTCTGGAGATCGGATGATATAGGATGAAAAGAGGCGTGAGTAAATCAGAAGTAAGAGTAGAGTGGCGTGAAAGACGAAATGTTATGGAATTTGATTCCAGGGCCTTTTTCGTCAGATTTCATAAACCCTGTAATACTGGTACTAGGATCCTACTCACTAGAAATGGATGCGCTAAGTGAAGATAGTCATTTACATTCATCACATACATTCTTATGAAACAGGCCCTTGACAATGGATAAGGGCCGAGACACACGAGGCGTTTTACAGATGAGTCGGCACAGCACGACAGAACAGGAAGCACTCCGATTGACTGATGGAGATGGCATATCGAGAATCAGCCAATCGAGAGCTTCCTGTCCTGTCGGTACGTGCCAACTAGTCTGAAAAACGCCTCGTGTGTCTCGGCCCTTATGGATTTCAGTTTGTATGTATGATGGATGTATCTTGTATATTGATAGATGTAGATCTACCAATTAGTCCGATTAGATCTGTAACTAATTATTTAGATCTGTTGATTCAATTATTTATAGAAATAATATATTCAATAATTCCGTTGTATTCAAAAATTGACTGGAGAAAAATGTTAAAATCTTGATGTGATCAATGGGAAGAATTTAAGTGAAGTAAATTGAATTTTATTCTGAACAAAATGCTCGTGTTTGAGAATAACATTGAAACTAAACAATTTTTGCAACTAAAAATCTCGTAGAATATTACTATAGCAGATCTATACAGCAATTCTCTGATATTATCATTGTATATTCGCATCTCCTATCATGTTTTATTCTATTCATCATGAATAACTGTTCTATACTGATGAAAGTAGACGATGCATTCCCATACAATATGTTTCAGTTTTGAAAAAAAACATGAGAGAATATGCCAAATGTGCGATTGAGAGGGAGAGCTTTTTAATGAATATTTTTTTCCACTCATAAAATAGCAGCATGGAAATTTTCCCCTTATAGAAACATTCTGAAATGCAGGTATAATCGATAAATAGAGCACTACAGTAGTATGAGTAGAGCACTTAAGGCTCAACATGGAATGAATTCGAGCTTGAACTAAAATATCAAGTAATTTCCGTTTTAATCACAAGGTAGCGTGCTATAAAAAGTAGTATCATATTCCACTCAACTCATTGAAAACACATGATGTCATACGTATTATCTGCTCTTCTACCAGTAAAATCTAAAATATTCCTATCTCTATTGTACCTTTTCTATCGCGTGCTTCCAATTCTTCCCAGATTCATCTGTCCTCGTCTATCCTTCATAACTACTATTCCCTCTCATCATACTTTTCTCTCGCTTTTATGATTTTGTGAATATTCCAATAGTATACTCTTACATTGTTACGATATCTCTGTTGATTATTTTACATCAATGATATTGATCATAAATTGTAATTAGAAACTTAATACTGTATTTTTATTGTCAGAACATAACAGCATGATACTCAACGTATTTAACCATCTATCTCAGTTATACATTATAATGTGAGGCCTAACTAACCTCCTACTTCTCCACAATCTCAAACGATTCTTGTAAGAAATAAATACTGTTCATAATAAAGCAACTAGACTTCTCTCATTTCTCCTAAAGCGGTTCTATTTTTTGCCAACTACATCTTAACGAAACTACTCCCTCTTTCTTCAACATCCCCCTCCTGCTGTGTACACTTCAACATGTCATAATTCTTTCTCTCTTACAAGATTTTCTTTCCCACTTCATTTTCGTACAACCCAACTAAACTTATTTCCGGTGCTTTCTCCCATCCGAATTATTTCTCCTCTTGCTCCCTCGGCTTTTACATTCAATAATCTTTCATCCCTTGTCTGTAATAAATTTCTCTCGTAGCACTTTTGTTTTGATCTTTTTCTCAATTCAACGTTCTCTTTCTATTGGATTACCAACGGGAGTGGGTGGGCACCCTTCTTCATTTACTGGTAGGATTTTCTTTCCTTAGTCTTCATCTTTTTCTTCTTCTTCCTCTTCTTCTCCATCTTCTTCTCACCCACTCATTCTCCTTACCTCATCCCCTTCCCTTCGTCAGACACTGTCATCCCCAACTGTCTGAATATCATTGAGGGAACGAAAATTAATAATTCTATTGGCCGGAGACTGATTGGAGTATTGATTGCGGCCAGTCTGGGAGACGCCGATTTGCTTTCTTCTTTTTCCACCTCAATCGTATCATAATCAATTAGTTGAGTTTCCTCTTGCGTACCGACCAATTTGTTACACCTCAGGAAATTTTTAGCGCAAATTGATTGTTCTTCTGTATCAACGAGGGGAATGTAGCTTCATTTGAAATTCACTCATTCATCGAAAAGCTATTGCAATCTCTCTTGTGAAACCTTTTCTAGACTCGTATCTTCTGTCCATGATAGATTCCAATTCATTTCAATCTCCTTCTCAATACTCCTGTTGAGTATAGGACTAAATCAACTTTTAAGAGAGCAACGTGAAAGATAACATAATTATTCAATATTGGATAAATTAATTAAGAAATTTAATCAAACATTGAAAAATAACAATTATTTTAATATTGATGGTATAATGATTACAATTTTGACGATAGGTTTTCAAGAAAGCAGATTATTTTATGTGCAACAAAAAATTCAAGAAATGTTTCTCCTTAATTAGAATAGAAATAAACACAAGATCTTTTGAAGATGAATGATGTAAGATAGAACGACAGATGAAATCCGAGATAGAGAGTGTACTTAGCCCAGCTAAGACTGAGAACGACTGAGCAATCACGAGCAAGATCCAGGTTGTAGCCACGCCTTCAAACTCCGCTTACTCTCCCCTGATTGGTCAACAGGACTAAACGTATTTCTGAACTATGCCAGTAGATTGCAGTAGGTACTAGTTGATTTAAAAAGTTATTCTTTCCTCAATCATTCATTTATTCATCACGTCACATTAGGACTTAGGGTTGCCTCATTTATTAGGGTATTTATCCTTCAAAAATGCACAATACCAAATTAGAAATAAAGAATAAGAGAAATTTTCCAATACAACAATAATTAACAAAGATATCGAATATATTATAGTTTGAAGAAATAAAGAATTGAATTGACGATGAAAATACAATGAGCAATGAGAACTTACTACTAATAATTTATTCCGATCCTTTCGAGTAAGATAGACAGGTCTGTAAATGAACTGATAATAATAATTATTGGTGATTATTACCAAGCTTTTGAGCCAATGAATTGATCTGTCAGCTCAGTGAAGTATTTGGTGATAATGACTCAACAATTTTCATGGATTTCTGGAAGTTATTCAAGAATTGTCCATCAATATAAATATATTTTAGAAACAGAAACATTTTGACAGAACAGTTTAACAAAACACAAACAGAAAAGAGTTTTGAAAACAGAAACATTCCCTTCTTGAACTGTCAGAAACTTCTCACAATCAATGCTGCCTCCAACAAGCTCTCCAGGTTTTTAACCTGAGAAGTAGGTTTTGAAAACCTGAGTTCTTCAGGTTCTTCAGGTATAATTCACTTGAAACTGGGAAAAGAATCGTCTCATGTTGATTCACTTATATTCAAATTAGGTACCGTACTCACTCAATAGTAGTACGTGTTGGTAGTAGTATAAAGAACGAGATCATCACACTACTCGAATAACCCTGAATCATTGATCGCGGTACAGTATTAACGATTCTCCAATACAGTGAGGAAAAGAGTGAACACACATTCTACTGAAAAAACTCAGGGAACAAGTGACTCAAATTTTGCACAGTACAGACTACAAGAGTGCCACCATTACATTCGCATTAATTGGGACTCCTAGGACGACTGAACTGAATAAAACACATTGATTCTGGTCAATCCTCTCAGCGCCACCATTCTCATCTCTTTTGGTCGCGTTTTTGGACGCTGGACTCCGGGCACCGCGACGCTACTCATTCGTATGCAATTCTCGTGCTCTATTATTTCGCCAATCAGTCGGGATCTCGGCCACTGGTTTTTTCGTGCTCGGGAAAATGGTGAAACTCGTTTTCGTCATAACTGGATTTTCCACGATTGCAAAATCACATCAGTACCTCTGGCCACCTACTGAGTTTTCTCGTAGTCTATTTTTCGTTTTTAATCACCACTTTTCCTGGATAGTTTTTTTTCTCGGCCGCTGTTGTGGTGCTCCAGTTACAACTGCAGGTAACCTATTATAATGGACTGGAATGGTACTGACTGGATAATTATGACTTCCAAAATCTCTACACATTCTCTACGAAGTGATTGCTGAACGATGAAAAACTTATAATCAAGCTCTAGACCATTTTTCATGGTTTCTATGCTTATGATGCCTTTCTCATAACTCTAGGTATATACGTGAGAAATGGAAGGAGTGGTGTTAGGAGATAGATCGTTTACACTTTCACGTCGCTTCCAAACCACGAGAAGTGATCTGGGAGCACATAATAATAATTTTATTATATTTATTCATTCTTACAGAATAATGCTCATGAATCGAATAAATAATGATGAGATAGTTGAAAGGACCAAAAGCAGTCTCAACTGGAGTTCTGAGAATTCTGAGATCATGACACTTGAATAATTTGGGTGATTGGATATGACTCTGATCGACGGCTCTGGTCAAAGACTCTCTTCAATTATCCATACAAATGATTATTTATTATATTCGATTGTCAAGATTTGTCTCAAGGTCTTTACAATGACCAACATTAGAGTCACAAGTTACCCAAATATCCATATTGCCTTATTCACATTTCACTGCAGTTTTGGTTCATCTCCAATTAGACAAACATTTCCAATTGAACAACATGCAATAAGCATCCAATGGAGAAAACATCCTACAAATGCATCTATTTAATTCCATTTCGTTGAATGAAAATTCGAATAAATATCGGGTTGAAGCTGTGAAATCTTTCACCGAGGTAACTGTACAACATAATTCACAGGTGGGAGTAAAACGCGCTCTAAACCTCCACTAATGTTATTCTAATTGACTCCTGTTTATTCAAAGCGTCCCGTATCCGAACTTGGTTTATGATACGTCATTAGCATTGGATTAATAGCCACGAAGCATCAAGTCCGACTAATAATGCAGAATCCCTGCGGCATGGAGTGTAGAATATGGTTTACTGCACTAGCCGTGCTGCGACCAACAAGCATAATAATTAGACTATTACCACTGATCCACTGGGGTATCAACTATTAACCTACCTGTATATATCATTGTGGGATGCACGGATACGTTATTGAGATCAATCGTCAAATAAAATAGGAGGTCGGGCGTTGTTATTTGTCTGTTTGATTGTAATCCAAATAGATCCGATTCCAAGTACAGTAAATATTTCGTTTCGCAGTGGAATTTGCAGTTCAATTGTAATTTTTGAGAGGCTCCGTTGCTTTTACATGGGTTCAATATTATAATCGAAATCTATGGCTCGACCCATCATCGACCTGATAAACGACACCAATCCAAATATCACCGACACTGAGACATTGAAGAGAGCATTGAGGTGGAGTCAATACATTTTATGTTGAAAGTTGAGTCATGTTTTTGAAAAATTAGATGATTTATGTATCGTACAAAAGCAATTACAATTTATTTGAAGTATCAACTTTTGTAGAAAATATTGGGAATGGGATCCCATTTCTGCGTTGAACGATGTAAGATTTAAGAGCTTAAATTTGTCAATAGTGAATCTTTAAATGTGATGAGCCAGTGATAATGTGTCTATGATGCATACAAATAATTGTTTAAATTTATACAATAAATGATGGATTCATTTGATGTGATTGTGATAGATCTGGCTGGATTGATTTCATCCTCGAAAACAAGACCAAACAAACAAATATGATATTAATATTTGAGATATTCGGAAATGAATTTTGTGGTTGGAATAATAATGCCACTAATAGTGAGGGAGGGATGGTTACAAAATTCTAGCTTAACCGTGAGTCAATACCCCGACTAAAGCCCGTCCCAGCCATTAGACACAATATCCACCACACAGAGCGTTATGGTCAGCAGGTAAATTGCATCAAAAATTTCCGACGATTTTTGGTTTCAGAATTCAACCGAGGAATGAATTTGAAACCCCTTCATCAACAGAGCTGATTTGACTCTTCATGTGTTATCAAAATGCAAATTAGATTACAATTAAATGAATTGATTGAATTTGATTTGAATGAATTGATCCAATTTCAATATGCCCGATGTCAATTTTTTAATCAGTAACAGACATCACGTTTTAAAGCTACACGCATTGAAAATTTGAGGAAATGGTGATCTCTCTGTAAACAAGGAAGGTACTATCAACTACAAAGGATATAATATGAACTTTTCTTTGAGGGCTACTGTTATTTATCAAGAAAAACTCTTTTTCAAAAACTTCTATTCATAATATGTTTCAGCATTAATCATTTTGAAATGATTTACTTCATTCAATTACTTGAAAATCGCATTAATATTGAAACATGAATAAGAGTTTAAAGAAGATTTCTTCGATTTCTTATTTCTAGATATAGTATGAATATGCGTGGTATTATAATATATTTCGACTCAATAATCGGAATACGGAGGATCAACAGAATTTATGAATTAATTGTAAACTGTATGCATCCGAAATTTTTCCAATTGTGTAATAAACATAATTTGAATGTTCATTCTGCTACAATTGAAAAAAATTGCAGATTTTTTAGGGCATCTCCTACAAAATTAACATGAGAAAATGGGAATGAATAGTTTGTTATTCGTATCACAGATATTTGAAAATCTTTATAAGATTTGAATTTCATGCCCCATTCAAAAACATGAATCTATACGTCATAGAGATGTATCGATACTTTTCAATGCAAAAAAAATCTTCTACAATGGCCACTATAAAGTGTTCATGGAATTACAGTGTCGTAAAAATCTATTTCTTTCGAATGTTCACTTTGCATCAACATAAAAGAAAGTGAATCATGAGACATAAAATGCGAGAAAGGGTGAGCGAGAGTATTATTTAATGGAACCGAGTTGACGACCTCAATAAAGACGCTCGTTAAGTAGAAAGGTAACCGTTCGTTACCCTTTGGATTTGCCGTATCAAAGTGACGGACAATGACTGGAACAGAGTGATAAAACACCAAAGGGATGAAGCGTTGGAGAAACGAGAACGAAGAATATTTAAGAACACGGTTTGATAACAACATTACAAAGACAATCGAAACTTGACGAGCCGACGAGTCAAGTGGAGCGGAAGAAACAGACTTCATTAATTTATTCTTCTACTAATCTGAGAAGATCCTCAGTAATTGTGCAAATGGAACAGGCAAAAACTTGGAGTTCCTTCTCAATCGCATTTGAATAATTCAGCCTCCTTCTGAGACTTAAGTTCGGCCTTATATTCCGCCAAAAGAAACCGCCTCGAAAATTATGGTCATCTTTCATATAATTTGCAAAAATTGAAAGGTACAAAACCAAAACAAATTATATTTTCTTCTTCAATCTTCGAATTGATTTCTTGTAGTGTACCGTTTTATTTCTGCGTTAGATATGATACATTCGTACACTCACACATTCCTCGACCGCCTTTCTACTTTTCTGTTCAATAATAAACTTTTCATGAATATTTTCTATGAAATACAAGGCAGTATTATAATACAATATTTTTGAAACAACTAAAAAAATTCACCGAGGAATAGGAAAAGTTCACATTGAAAAAATATTAATAACGGAACAACGGAAGAGATAATTTTATAAGAAGACATTGTTGGATGAATCAGAAAAATATATTATCCACCAGCCAGTTATAATATGAATATATGTAAAAGAATAAAAATAATTGTAATAGAAATCACGGAAACAGCGTTACGGGATCAATCATGAATTATACATTTTTGAAGCTTCAGGTATAGTATCAAAATGCGTGGTATTATAATATATTTCGACTCAATAATCGGAATACGGAGGATCAACAGAATTTATGAATTAATTGTAAACTGTATGCATCCGAAATTTTTCCAATTGTGTAATAAACATAATTTGAATGTTCATTCTGCTACAATTGAAAAAAAATTGCAGATTTTTTAGGGCATCTCCTACAAAATTAACATGAGAAAATGGGAATGAATAGTTTGTTATTCGTATCACAGATATTTGAAAATCTTTATAAGATTTGAATTTCATGCCCCATTCAAAAACATGAATCTATACGTCATAGAGATGTATCGATACTTTTCAATGCAAAAAAATCTTCTACAATGGCCACTATAAAGTGTTCATGGAATTACAGTGTCGTAAAAATCTATTTCTTTCGAATGTTCACTTTGCATCAACATAAAAGAAAGTGAATCATGAGACATAAAATGCGAGAAAGGGTGAGCGAGAGTATTATTTAATGGAACCGAGTTGACGACCTCAATAAAGACGCTCGTTAAGTAGAAAGGTAACCGTTCGTTACCCTTTGGATTTGCCGTATCAAAGTGACGGACAATGACTGGAACAGAGTGATAAAACACCAAAGGGATGAGGCGTTGGAGAAACGAGAACGAAGAATATTTAAGAACACGGTTTGATAACAACATTACAAAGACAATCGAAACTTGACGAGCCGACGAGTCAAGTGGAGCGGAAGAAACAGACTTCATTAATTTATTCTTCTACTAATCTGAGAAGATCCTCAGTAATTGTGCAAATGGAACAGGCAAAAACTTGGAGTTCCTTCTCAATCGCATTTGAATAATTCAGCCTCCTTCTGAGACTTAAGTTCGGCCTTATATTCCGCCAAAAGAAACCGCCTCGAAAATTATGGTCATCTTTCATATAATTTGCAAAAATTGAAAGGTACAAAACCAAAACAAATTATATTTTCTTCTTCAATCTTCGAATTGATTTCTTGTAGTGTACCGTTTTATTTCTGCGTTAGATATGATACATTCGTACACTCACACATTCCTCGACCGCCTTTCTACTTTTCTGTTCAATAATAAACTTTTCATAAATATTTCTATGAAATACAAGGCAGTATTATAATACAATATTTTTGAAACAACTAAAAAAATTCACCGAGGAATAGGAAAAGTTCACATTGAAAAAATATTAATAACGGAACAACGGAAGAGATAATTTTATAAGAAGACATTGTTGGATGAATCAGAAAAATATATTATCCACCAGCCAGTTATAATATGAATATATGTAAAAGAATAAAAATAATTGTAATAGAAATTCACGGAAACAGCGTTACGGGATCAATCATGAATTATACATTTTTGAAGCTTCAGGTATAGTATCAAAAAATTGCATTAACGTGGATTACACTATTCGCAACAATACCAAACACTTTTTTCTATATATTTCAACACGACATGCAGTTAAATATTTAAGTAAATAATCAAAAACTTTTACTTACTGACTATAGTACTTTCGACCGTCTCGCGATCATTTTCAACAGTGCCGACATATGTTTTGTTGGTTAGGAAGACTACAATCATTAAGTGAAAGTTTTTGATTATTTACTTAAATATTTGACTGCATGTCGTGTTGAAATACATAGAAAAAAGTGTGTTGATACATTGCAGCTCGGAATGGATCATGAAACCATCACCTTTAATATCAAATTGTACAACTAAAATATCGTCCTAGCATATATTCATATGCCTTTTACATGTTACAAAATAGCCTTGTTATCATGGATCGTGATTGTTCACTATGAAGATATGGACAGGAAATCAAATCTCGAACAATGAAACGTGTATTGACAACAGTTGGGATTGCAATCTTGCTTCCATCTGATTCCGCTGACAGGGCAACTATTGGGAGCAGTCTCTTGTATGATCTATTGTGACAACAGTCATATTCTGGTGGACCCTATTTCTGCCAAGGTCCCAGGGGAGTCTCACACAAACAAAATATTATGGAACTTCTTTTCCTTGAACTTGGATGATGTGAGGGTGATTCTTCAATTTTAAGAAAACAATAGTCAAAAATGATAGTGCTGTGAAACGAAATAAAAACGTTTTGTGATAAAATTTCATACATCTTTGAGTTAGATTTCAATAACAGAAAATTTCATGGATCATGAAATAAATTATGTAAATGCACATCATGATCATGATGTAGATACTAAGGACCAGGGATAATAAATGGAAATACAGTATTGCTAGGTTATAAATAAATTGAAGGAAACAGCGTTACGGGATCAATCATGAATTATACATTTTTGAAGCTTCAGGTATAGTATCAAAAAATTGCATTAACGTGGATTACACTATTCGCAACAATACCAAACACTTTTTTCTATATATTTCAACACGACATGCAGTTAAATATTTAAGTAAATAATCAAAAACTTTTACTTACTGACTGTAGTACTTTCGACCGTCTCGCGATCATTTTCAACAGTGCCGACATATGTTTTGTTGGTTAGGAAGACTACAATCATTAAGTGAAAGTTTTTGATTATTTACTTAAATATTTGACTGCATGTCGTGTTGAAATACATAGAAAAAGGTGTGTTAATATATCGCAGCTCGGAATGGATCATGAAACTATCACCTTTAATATCAAATTGTACAACTAAAATATCGTCCTAGCATATATTCATATGCCTTTTACATGTTACAAAATAGCCTTGTTATCATGGATCGTGATTGTTCACTATGAAGATATGGACAGGAAATCAAATCTCGAACAATGAAACGTGTATTGACAACAGTTGGGATTGCAATCTTGCTTCCATCTGATTCCGCTGACAGGGCAACTATTGGGAGCAGTCTCTTGTATGATCTATTGTGACAACAGTCATATTCTGGTGGACCCTATTTCTGCCAAGGTCCCAGGGGAGTCTCACACAAACAAAATATTATGGAACTTCTTTTCCTTGAACTTGGATGATGTGAGGGTGATTCTTCAATTTTAAGAAAACAATAGTCAAAAATGATAGTGCTGTGAAACGAAATAAAAACGTTTTGTGATAAAATTTCATACATCTTTGAGTTAGATTTCAATAACAGAAAATTTCATGGATCATGAAATAAATTATGTAAATGCACATCATGATCATGATGTAGATACTAAGGACCAGGGATAATAAATGGAAATACAGTATTGCTAGGTTATAAATAAATTGAAGTTTTATTTGAAAGTTCACTATAGCCATGAAGGTATAATCGTTTATAATATAATAAAAAATCCTATCAATCTTTATTGCACTTTCTGCTCCATTAATTGAGAAGGCATCAATAACATTATTCATTCATTTATTCACAAAATGGAGCTCATATGATGACGTAATGACATCGGCCAATGGGAGCCTAGTGTATCAAAGTGAACTCGCATGTGATTGGTCGACAGTGCGTGACACAGTAAATCTCTTCGTGGCATTGAATTTGGCATCCATCAATAGAATTGGAGAGGTGCGTTCTGTTAAACCAAGGACTTTAGAAAACGTTCAGGACACCAATGTTAATTTTGGCCATATTGAGTCTCAAATTGAGTTATATTCATACGTATTTTCTACATTGAAATAGGCCATACTTAAGCATTTTATTAAATTGTATTTCTCATAATAATAACAATGAATTTTATGACCATTATTTTAGGATAAGAACAAATAAACTAACCTTCCAACAAGACTCAATGTGACCGCGTGTCCAAACCTCTTTTTAAACACCTTGGTTAGATGTCTCGTTGTTCCTTTTATTAATCATTTACTCTCATAGATCTAAATCATCATAAGAGATCACAATTCGGTGATGTGCAGAGCTCGAAATATTACAAATTGAACCACTCTAGAAAACTATTGTTGAAGTAAGGACTTCCATTGCTTTGTCTTACTTGTCAGATCAAAAATAAATTACTTTCACAATCAACTTGTTATTATAATACTAGAGAGCACTATTAACGTCTTCAACTTTTGAATATCAAACATTGCTTTAGTAAATTATCAATAGTTCTCAATAAAATTTACCTAGCTCCAAATTCTTTAATTTAAGAAGCCTAGTATTAATCGTTGTTGAACGTGTACGTTTTCTAATTCATCAATTCAAATTCAAATTTATTTCCAAAAAAATGTAACAGTCTTGCAAAAAACAAAATGCACTGAACACAAAAATAAATTGAATAATTACTCAATACTAGAACACAGAGTTTCTTAATCCATTGGTTTATTTCCAGTACACCTAAAAAACAAAACTTGGTGAGATCTGCTGGCATAGGCCCAATTTCACTCTGCTGGCATACTTCTTGTTCAATTGATCAATTTATGTGTCCAACATGATACTACATTACATGAGCACTACTTGTGTATAAATCAATTAATTAGTGTGTGAAACATCATAACACATCACTTGAGCACATAATTATCATATATGGGCTCTATTCAAATACTGATAGTCCTTCCACTTGATTACATGACTACACCACGATTCGAGCTACAAATTCCCACAATTTCCGTTGGGTGAAAACACCTTCAAGAGGCACTCTGCACAGCTTTTTGATAAATTTCGGGTAACAAGAGTAATGGCTCGCAGCTAACATACAAGGCACGTGTTCCTACACCTAGCTGTGGGTCAACAGCCATCTTGACTGTAATTTGTGGTGATTCCCTCCATACATATGAGTAGGCAAAGTCGGAACGTAGCATAAATGGAGTTGAGGATGAATTTGCATAAATGCGAACCGCGTGTTTTGGGTCGAACGACATTTTCGGGACCACATATGATGGCAGCGTGCGTTCGTATGTGGTCGAGTCTGATAAATGAGGTCATAAACTAAGGCTGATGAAGGAGACAGGCACAGTTTAGCCTAACTGGGTTAAGAAGCTCGGTTCTTACGAACCTTAGGTTAAGGAAAGGAAGCAGTAGCACTATTGGATAAGGACTCCTTGAGAATGGTTAAATGGAGTGTGGATTTCAATGGCCATCTGCTGTTAGAGAAGTTAGCAAGTTGGAATCTGCCTTGAAGTTTCGTGATAAATAGATTAGATAAATTTTCCTGTATGCTCCCTTACAAATTTCAACACTAAGAAGTACTATCCTACATTTCAAATGGAGTTTTGAATATTTTCTTGGTTTCGAAAGTTCGCGAAAGCCTCGAAAGATAGATTAAGTTGATTTACTTGAACGGTCTTTTGAAAATGAATTGGAAAACGAAGAGGCTCACTCTTAAAACGAAATTATAATGTGCTTCTGGATCTATTGAACGGTTAACGAGGTGGGAACTATCTGAAAAGAGATTTGATCAATTCCTTTGGATTGTTCTCACTAATATAGTAACTCCTGCACGAGAGTTGCCAATTTAATGTAGCTTCACTATTATTATATTTTCAGTTTTGGATTGAGTTTTTGATAAGAAGATCTTGTAAACTTTTAGTAATTAATTATTTTTAATATATTGTCATAATTGTCAACTCTCTGTGTATTAAGGAAGAGGGTCATAATATTAAGTATATAAGTATAGAAGAAGAAGAAGATGGGAAATCGTCCACTTCGGATAAATAATCTATTAAAAGAGGGGAAAACTTGGTTTATCTATCCAGATAATAGAAGAGTTTTAGAAAAAATGTGAGAATTCAACATATTTGATTAGATCTCGTGGTACTTGAAGATATCACATTTACTTTCTCACCACATAATTTCAGTAGATTATTTCCTGTCAGATTTATAGATAGTCTCGGTGATTGCATCTATTTCAAGTATTTTCATATGGTACATAAGTTATTTTTTCATTTTCTCACTTATCGTGAGAATAAATAAATAAATTCCACTCTCATTACAAAGAGTTATTGTAATTTCTTAATTTTGTACTTTATTGTACGATTCTTGGAAAGTTAGAAAAAATCAAAGTTGGAAAGAAAATTCAGAAGAAAGCTAAAATACTAAATCAATAGTGTAAGTTTCATTCAATGATAATTCAATAGTGATCAGTTTCTAGAGGTACTTACAGTTGAAGATTTTCAAGAACATAAAAATGAAGTGCAACTTTGGAGAATGCAATAGACGTTGAAAGAAAATTATGAACTTTATATGGAGGGTATAAATAGATACTTCTAAATATATATATATATATATATATATAATATATATATATATATATATAGATACTTCATCTATTTATAGGAGGGAAGAGTATATTGATTTACTCTGAGCAGTGAAGGGTTCATTTTGAAGCACAGTCGACGCTGAGTTGGAATTATTATGATATTGCTGTACTCGATATGATTATTCTGAGTGTTTGATGGGAATTCTATAACAATATTAATTACTGGAGCGCAATTGAATTCGATGAAGTGATTCCAATTATTGGATCTCCATTTGTATACGATGGAGTTATTGCGCTATTTATTCATGGTAGAGGATTGTAATCCTGTAGGAATTTGAAGCTCTGATAACTGATATTTCTCCAGAAGACAGAACTGTTATTACTCTGATAACCGATACCACTTCAGGACACGAAGACTAGTGTTATTTCCAATAACTTCCTCGATTACTTGGTAGAACATTCTCTACATTACATTCTCTACCATTCCACTGATATATTAAGCATGTTTTTCTTCTAATCTTTTCTCTTGCTCTGTTACACTTACTATCTTCTTCTATCTCTTTCCTTCTTCCATTTCTTCTTGAGTTTACTAGCAATTCTTTATAAATTCAACTCTATTTGTAATATAAGATCAAAAATTCATGAGAATAATATTGTTCTAAATTGTTGAACTATATACTTGTGTTTCAAATAAAAAAATGAGGACAACAATAAAAGAGTTGAGAAATTAAGAGAATATCGAGGAGAAGGAATAAATAGAAGAATAAGGTTTGAATAAAAATTGAAAATTGTGAGAAGTTAAGTAAAAAGAAGTGGGGAAGGGGGTGAGAACTAGAAATTCTTGAAGGTGAAAGACTGCTCGCAACATTTCTTCGGCGAACAAAGTTTTGTTTGGCCAAAAATGTCGACGATTTCTGGAATTAATTTATTATCAGCACCACCTTGATGGCTGAACTTTTGGAATTAATTGGAAAAATTTTGGACAAGTAATTAGTGCCTTTCAAAATCACACTTGAGAACTGTTGAACAATAAACCTTACTTGACATTCCGGAAAAGTGAGTTAATGGAGTTCATGCTTCATTCTATTTTCAGAGCAGGTTGAATTTGAATAGAGACTTCAGTTGAGATCAGGTCATTTTTATTGATTTAATACTTTGAGCAAATAACAGGCAGCTATTGAAAGATCTAGAATTATTTGATTCTTGAAAAACTATCTTCCACGATTATATAGAACGATTATATAGAAATTTGAACAAATTATATACTGAACAACGCGGGGTAACTTTGAGGGGTTTACAAAATACGGAGGACCGAGGAAAAATACATAAAATCTAATTGACACACTTGATTCGGTTGTAACGGTGCGGTTTTAACGACGACTGGGGTCTCAGCCAGCTCTGCCGGGAGATAGCACTCTTCTCCTCCTCCTCCTCGGAGAGATAGACAGAGTTAGGTAGAGCGAGAGAGAGAGAGTGAGAAGGGAACCAAAAGCGATAAGACGCACTACTGATTCCGTTCTAACCATAAACAAATTTCCCAGTATTTGAAACGACTTATTTCTCGTTACAATATGAACTGGAATTTTTTGACTAATAACAGCTTTTCCATTGCCTGATGTACATTGCAATAGTTTGTGTCATATCATGAAGTGGGGGGAACCTGCAAATAAGTGCAAGTCAGAATGCACTGTAACGATTTTTTGGAGAGGAAACTGTGTTATTTCTTATCTTTGGCAAGATCGAGGCACGTGTGCCCAATAGTGAGCTGAGGAGGGTTGCATCCGAAAACCGAAGGGTTCTTCTATTCAGCTGGGAGACATTCCCAACAAAACCACCCCCAACTGCAAAGGTAGCCTATTCCACCTTGAATTTAGTGCTTAGGGATGTTACTGCTCTTGTTTCCTGGTCATTTTTATCCTCAACGATACATGGTTTCCTTCCGTATCCCTAACAGGAATGCCAAAGTCGTTCCAAACATCAGGTACACCCTCCAAACCTCATCACAGTTTTTTATGATGTTAAGAATCATTTTTGTGTACCGAATATAATTTTTTATGAAAAATGTAGTATCAACAAAAGAAATCGAAGTTTTAGAGCTCCTCTATACTCCTTAGCTGCTCAAAAATTTCGAATTCAATTTGGGGTTTGTTGTACGAAATGTTTGTTAGACTCCTCAGTGAACATAAGTTGACATCTTGGTTCCAATTTCATCTTAAATTGAAGTGTTAATGCAATTAGCAATGAATCTATATTTTTCATTTTGTTTATTGGATTGTATTCTGTAAAATTAAATACTGTGAAACGACTGTGATATCAAATGCTAAAGACGACTTGAATATTATGATTCATTGAATAAATTCTAGATACTAGGTTTAGGATGTCACACCATTATCAAAGAATCTCTAGTAATCTAGTGAATCTCATACTAATCTCTAGTAAACTGAATGCTCAAACATCGAGTAGCAGAATAGTGTGATGAAACAATATGCTTGGCCTGTCTACGTTGGTCATTGGTGTATGTGGATGAAGCAATACGATTGACCGTTAGTTGACCAATCAACTCTGGTCATTGGTAGACACTCCCTCAATATTTCAAATAATATGATAATGATGATCGTTACCACCAAATAAAGAATTACTCCCTACACACCTGCAGTCTTAGTCTGTAGACCTGTATTCTTGTGGGGGGTTTCCTTATATGCATTATTCGTGAATGTAACGCTCATTTTGTATGTAACATTCTGAGGAATGAACTAATTTGACTATTTAGAAACCAGCAACACACTATACAATATGAGAGTCACAACAAAATACAAACTCATTTTGTATGTAACATTCTGAGGAATGAACTAATTTGACTATTTAGAAACCAGCAACACACTATACAATATGAGAGTCACAACAAAAAATATAAACGCAGAAAATTGATATCAGCGAAGAAGTGAAGTTCGAATGAGAATATTATAGAGAAAGACTCCATGAAACTCTTAGATTAGTGGTGTTGCACAGGCTTATATGTGTCAGTCCGTTTAAACTAGATATACTTCTCATTATCTTGGTTATTTTCACAATTCAACAACCGAATTTAGTACTTCAAGTCAAGTATGGTTGAGTGGTGCACCAGTTTAACAAAAATCTCATTAATCTTAACATGAGAACCCGTAAACGATCGACGCATTGGTGGAATATGACCATATGCTTTTTCGAAAAAGTTCCTTGTTATTTACGGTCCTAGTTTTCTAGAGCTCAGGATATTAATGAGATGAAATTGGATGATGATTCTTGGAAGCATGTGCTTGTAGGGGTATTTTGGATTAGTAAAGTATTTTATGTAGACTCGAATGAGATAATTGTAAGAGTTTCACAAGGTATGTCAATTGCTTTATTGGTCTTTTTTCATACTTCCATTCTAGAAGTAAAAGAATGTGAGGGATCTTTATGAGAAAAGTTGCATTTTGGTGAATGCATTTCGATAATGATTTTTGGAAGCATCTTAACATTCAGTATTCCGATTTTAACGATTTAGCTTTAATTTGTGATGCAAGACATCTTGATTGAAAGTGGCAGAAGTGGAATGCTAGCTGAATGGGAGTGGTGAAAGGGACCGGTACCAAATGAACTAACACATTTCACCTCTTTCAAAGGCGGTAAAAGGAGAACGAAAGGCAGGCATGGCACCTATGAATGGGAGCAGAAGTCAATTCAAAACGAGCTGACATTCGTTTTTAACGGGCATCCAGATAAGAGTCTAATCAGACTTCCTTGAATTTGCACGACATGTATTGAAAGACCGTTGTCACAAACCCAGAGTCAGAAACATCACACGGCTGTTAGTGGTGTCGATGGCTTTGCAAAGCTTTTCGGTTTGATTTATTAGTCCAGCAAAGGTGTTGGTATGTTTTCTCTTTCCTTGCCCTATTACCATAGGTAAGGAAAGTATTGCTTTCAAAAAAAAACTATGGTACCCCAATTTCTATACGGTTCAAGGTCCCCTGAATCCAAAAAAGTGGTTTTTGAGTATTGGTCTGTGTGTTGTGTGTGTGTGTGTGTGTGTGTGTGTGTGTTGTGTGTGTGGTGTGTGTGTGGTGTGTGTGTGTGTGTGTGTGTGTGTGTGTTTATAGGTGCGTACAGATTTACGCACCGCGAACTCTGGCAATTCGCTTTTTTTTTAACTGATTCCAAGCTTTTTATATCTGTATCTTTCCGTTTCTGTACAAATTCAGATATAATCAGCTGATGGAAAATGAATTGCTCGAGTTCGCGGCGCGTAAATCTGTACGCACCTTTAGAGTGTATGTATGTCTGTGTACACGATATCTCATCTCCCAATTAACGAAATGACTTGAAATTTGAAACTTGTGGTCCTTACACTATAAGGATCTGACAGGAACAATTTCGATCAGATGCGATTCAAGATGGCGTCTAGAATTGCAAAAATTGTCAAAATCAGGGCTTTTCGCGATTTTTTCGAAAACGGCTTCAACAATTTTGACCAAATTTGTTAGTCCTAGAATAGTCATTGATAAGCTCTATCAACTGCCACAAGTTCCATATCTGTAAAAATTTCAGGAGCTCTGCCCCATCTATGCAAATTTTGGTTTTAGATATCCAATTATCAGGCTTCAGATACAATTCAAACGAAAAATTTCAAGTGAAAAGATTGAACATGAAAATCTTCACAATTAATGCTGTGATGCTCTGAGGGGAGTACTGCCAAATTTTGAATAGTCTATTGCCCCAGATGGTGATATCACACGTATAACAAATCTTGTACTGAGTACTCGGTGTTATGGTTTGAAACTTGAAAATGCGTGAATGAACACTGAGTGAATCAATACAAGATTTTAATACAATTGTCCAAATCGCAGGAGGCATAAACTCTCGCACACCCTTGAATCGTCTAATGACTGATTGTATAACAATAATATCTTTTGAAAAAAGTAGAACACAGTGTAGCGATCGCTAGACACTGGGTACGGTGACCTTAAACTATTACCTGTGATAAAAATGGTACATAACACCAGACAGGTCGAGCAAAAATCTCGATGCAAATAATTTGCGGGACTGTGTCTCTAATAAATTCTGAAAGACTAATATGGGTTCGACAGACTAAGTGTCGTTCAGAAAATATTTTTAAAGCAGTCTTTTTGAACTTTATGCTCTATTGTATGGAATTATTACCTTCGGCTGCATCTGCTCCGTAGTAGAAAATTCGCTCCCAAGTTGAAGTTAGTAACAGATAAAAGCTGATGTATTAGCAGGTAAGGACAGAGAATAATATGCAATCTCGATCTGATCCCACTCAATACTTCCACTTGAATCTGTTCCTTTATCCCGATATGGATCAATTATTTCAACAATCGTCCTAGATCAGTTCCTAACTAGTTTTGACGTTCCAGGCACAAAGATTGGAGGGCTTAGGAAATAATTGAACTTAGAAGACAAATTACTAAATTCGAAATATAATTAATTATAATAATCAACAGAAGAGTACAGTTTGAGAATTTGATTAACAGTTTTCAAATAATTTAATGTCGACAGGATGGTTAAGCTTGTGCTATGATGATGTGATATCATGCACGTTTCTATAGATTTTAAAATTCTTACAAATGGAAATTAAATTTCTAAAATATTATAAGTATAATTTACAATATTTGAGACTCAATCAGGGTCGTTATTCAGGCAGCAGAGAACAGCTGTTAATCAACTACAAAATTATAATTCTAACTCAGTCCAATTGCTAGTAATTTATTGTCTAAAAGCGCTTGTCGATGTGGCCATTGATTTAACGAAGAAAATAAAAATATTTTCTGCACCTACTTTTTCGAAGCAAAGTTTGGGGCCCCATAAAATAAAATGATAACTCACGTGATTTCCTTGCATCATGGTTTTTTTTTTCTTTTAATTAATTTATATAATCGGCGGTTCGTCCAGGCTTCGGTCTTCAGCACGTGGGGAATTTCAAAATTAATTATTTCCTTCACCAATTAAACAATGAGCAATTAAATTAATTTCTAGAAAACAATCAAATGATGAATAATTTTAAAATTTAATGAATAATTTCTAGATACTAGGTTTAGGATGTCACACCATTATCAAAGAATCTCTAGTAATCTAGTGAATCTCATACTAATCTCTAGTAAACTGAATGCTCAAACATCGAGTAGCAGAATAGTGTGATGAAACAATATGCTTGGCCTGTCTACGTTGGTCATTGGTGTATGTGGATGAAGCAATACGATTGACCGTTAGTTGACCAATCAACTCTGGTCATTGGTAGACACTCCCTCAATATTTCAAATAATATGATAATGATGATCGTTACCACCAAATAAAGAATTACTCCCTACACACCTGCAGTCTTAGTCTGTAGACCTGTATTCTTGTGGGGGGTTTCCTTATATGCATTATTCGTAAATGTAACGCTCATTCTGTATGTAACATTCTGTGGAATGAACTGATTTGACTATTTAGAAACCAGCAACACAATATACAATATAAGAGTCACAACAAAATACAACTCATTTTGTATGTAACATTCTGAGGAATGAACTAATTTGACTATTTAGAAACCAGCAACACACTATACAATATGAGAGTCACAACACACAAAAATATAAACGCAGAAAATTGATATCAGCGAAGAAGTGAAGTTCGAATGAGAATATTATAGAGAAAGACTCCATGAAACTCTTAGATTAGTGGTGTTGCACAGGCTTATATGTGTCAGTCCGTTTAAACTAGATATACTTCTCATTATCTTGGTTATTTTCACAATTCAACTACCGAATTTAGTACTTCAAGTCAAGTATGGTTGAGTGGTGCACCAGTTTAACAAAAATCTCATTAATCTTAACATGAGAACCCGTAAACGATCGACGCATTGGTGGAATATGACCATATGCTTTTTCGAAAAAGTTCCTTGTTATTTACGGTCCTATAACTAGTTTTCTAGAGCTCAGGATATTAATGAGATGAAATTGGATGATGATTCTTGGAAGCATGTGCTTGTAGGGGTATTTTGGATTAGTAAAGTATTTTATGTAGACTCGAATGAGATAATTGTAAGAGTTTCACAAGGTATGTCAATTGCTTTATTGATCTTTTTTCATACTTCCATTCTAGAAGTAAAAGAATGTGAGGGATCTTTATGAGAAAAGTTGCATTTTGGTGAATGCATTTCGATAATGATTTTTGGAAGCATCTTAACATTCAGTATTCCGATTTTAACGATTTAGCTTTAATTTGTGATGCAAGACATCTTGATTGAAAGTGGCAGAAGTGGAATGCTAGCTGAATGGGAGTGGTGAAAGGGACCGGTACCAAATGAACTAACACATTTCACCTCTTCCAAAGGCGGTAAAAGGAGAACGAAAGGCAGGCATGGCACCTATGAATGGGAGCAGAAGTCAATTCAAAACGAGCTGACATTCGTTTTTAACGGGCATCCAGATAAGAGTCTAATCAGACTTCCTTGAATTTGCACGACATGTATTGAAAGACCGTTGTCACAAACCCAGAGTCAGAAACATCACACGGCTGTTAGTGGTGTCGATGGCTTTGCATTGAGAAACACAAGCTTTTCGGTTTGATTTATTAGTCCAGCAAAGGTGTTGGTATGTTTTCTCTTTCCTTGCCCTATTACCATAGGTAAGGAAAGTATTGCTTTCAAAAAAAAACTATGGTACCCCAATTTCTATACGGTTCAAGGTCCCCTGAATCCAAAAAAGTGGTTTTTGAGTATTGGTCTGTGTGTTTGTGTGTGTGTGTGTGTGTGTGTGTGTGTGTGTGTGTGTGTGTGTGTGTGTGTGTGTGTGTGTGTGTGTGTGTGTGTGTGTGTGTGTTTATAGGTGCGTACAGATTTACGCACCGCGAACTCTGGCAATTCGCTTTTTTTTTAACTGATTCCAAGCTTTTTATATCTGTATCTTTCCGTTTCTGTACAAATTCAGATATAATCAGCTGATGGAAAATGAATTGCTCGAGTTCGCGGCGCGTAAATCTGTACGCACCTTTAGAGTGTATGTATGTCTGTGTACACGATATCTCATCTCCCAATTAACGAAATGACTTGAAATTTGAAACTTGTGGTCCTTACACTATAAGGATCTGACAGGAACAATTTCGATCAGATGCGATTCAAGATGGCGTCTAGAATTGCAAAAATTGTCAAAATCAGGGCTTTTCGCGATTTTCTTGAAAACGGCTTCAACAATTTTGACCAAATTTGTTAGTCCTAGAATAGTCATTGATAAGCTCTATCAACTGCCACAAGTTCCATATCTGTAAAAATTTCAGGAGCTCTGCCCCATCTATGCAAATTTTGGTTTTAGATATCCAATTATCAGGCTTCAGATACAATTCAAACGAAAAATTTCAAGTGAAAAGATTGAACATGAAAATCTTCACAATTAATGCTGTGATGCTCTGAGGGGAGTACTGCCAAATTTTGAATAGTCTATTGCCCCAGATGGTGATATCACACGTATAACAAATCTTGTACTGAGTACTCGGTGTTATGGTTTGAAACTTGAAAATGCGTGAATGAACACTGAGTGAATCAATACAAGATTTTAATACAATTGTCCAAATCGCAGGAGGCATAAACTCTCGCACACCCTTGATTCGTCTAATGACTGATTGTATAACAATAATATCTTTTGAAAAAAGTAGGACACAGTGTAGCGATCGCTAGACACTGGGTACGGTGACCTTAAACTATTACCTGTGATAAAAATGGTACATAACACCAGACAGGTCGAGCAAAAATCTCGATGCAAATAATTTGCGGGACTGTGTCTCTAATAAATTCTGAAAGACTAATATGGGTTCGACAGACTAAGTGTCGTTCAGAAAATATTTTTAAAGCAGTCTTTTTGAACTTTATGCTCTATTGTATGGAATTATTACCTTCGGCTGCATCTGCTCCGTAGTAGAAAATTCGCTCCCAAGTTGAAGTTAGTAACAGATAAAAGCTGATGTATTAGCAGGTAAGGACAGAGAATAATATGCAATCTCGATCTGATCCCACTCAATACTTCCACTTGAATCTGTTCCTTTATCCCGATATGGATCAATTATTTCAACAATCGTCCTAGATCAGTTCCTAACTAGTTTTGACGTTCCAGGCACAAAGATTGGAGGGCTTAGGAAATAATTGAACTTAGAAGACAAATTACTAAATTCGAAATATAATTAATTATAATAATCAACAGAAGAGTACAGTTTGAGAATTTGATTAACAGTTTTCAAATAATTTAATGTCGACAGGATGGTTAAGCTTGTGCTATGATGATGTGATATCATGCACGTTTCTATAGATTTTAAAATTCTTACAAATGGAAATTAAATTTCTAAAATATTATAAGTATAATTTACAATATTTGAGACTCAATTAGGGTCGTTATTCAGGCAGCAGAGAACAGCTGTTAATCAACTACAAAATTATAATTCTAACTCAGTCCAATTGCTAGTAATTTATTGTCTAAAAGCGCTTGTCGATGTGGCCATTGATTTAACGAAGAAAATAAAAATATTTTCTGCACCTACTTTTTCGAAGCAAAGTTTGGGGCCCCATAAAATAAAATGATAACTCACGTGATTTCCTTGCATTATTGTTTTTTTTTTTTTTAATTAATTTATATAATTGGCGACTCGTCCAGGCTTCGGTCTTCAGCACGTGGGGAATTTCAAAATTGATTATTTCCTTCACCAATTAAACAATGAGCAAATGAATTGAATTTCTAGAAAACAATCAAATGATGAATAATTTTAAAATTTAATGAATAATTTCGCCTTAGGTATTGTCTTACAATTAAAATACAGAAAATTAACAAACAAGAATCTCACTAGCAGGTCTATGGTAACTTGTAACAATGGTCTTTACAGTGAAGGATTAAAAATGAAAGTGTGTCTGGCTCTTCTAAGCTTTCAGCTAGAACGGTTCAGTTTTACCATAGAGGAACAATAGCTTGAGTAGATATCCCATGGTATAGAGCGTTTATGTCGCAACTTTTACTGTTATCTCAAGCCGATAGTCCACGTATTTCTTTCCCAAAAAGGTGTGTGACGCTGGTAGTCTCTCATATTGTGCCGTTCATACACTCTCACCCCAACAAAACAGTAAAAATCTACAATAATCTATAGTAATCGACTTGAGATAACAGTAAAAGATGCGTACCATAGACCTGCTCTATGGTAACTTGTAACAATGGTCTTTACAGTGAAGGATTAAAAATGAAAGTGTGTCTGGCTCTTCTAAGCTTTCAGCTAGAACGGTTCAGTTTTACCATAGAGAAACAATAGCTTGAGTAGATATCCCATGGTATAGAGCGTTTATGTCGCAACTTTTACTGTTATCTCAAGACGAAAGTCCACGTATTTCTTTCCCAAAAAGGTGTGTGACGCTGGTAGTCTCTCATATTGTGCCGTTCATACACTCTCACCCCAACAAAACAGTAAAAATCTACAATAATCGATAGTAATCGACTTGAGATAACAGTAAAAGTTGCGACATAAACGCCCTATACCATGGGATATCTACTCAAGCTATTATTTCTCTAAGGTTTTACTTAATTTGCATAGAGATCCTCTGATTGGCAGAATGAGTATGACATAGGCATTACATTACAGACGAGCAAGAAAGTAGTTCGTTGCTTACAATAAATAAAATTGAATTATTCGCTTTCATTGATGAATTAACCTTCTTTATCGTTTCCCTTGTACAGTGTACATGTGCTACCACATAATTATGATAAGACTAGTTTGGTTGCTGATAACAAATCAGGCTATAACATTTGAATGCTCATTCCTTTCAGGGTTTTTTTTCTGACTTGTGATTGGCTTAGATTGGCCACAGAGATTCATACATCAAACAGTCTTGTTAACTTTACAATAATCATATAATTAATATTCCCTATGAAAATTCTTATCATAATCATAAGTAACAAAAATAAATATTGCTGCTCTTATCAGTGACAATACTTGTATTGTGACCTTGTTTGTTATTATAGCATTTAAATAATATATTGTATTTTTCCATCAATAAATAATTTTAACAATAACAAAGATTTTTGTTTTTTGAAATTCTTATCCTTCTCACAATAGTTCTTAGTTTTAGAAACAATTATAGTTTCATTTATTTCAAACATAAAGTCAGTAGTACAAAGAGTCCTTCAGTTGATTTTTAACTGCATTCAAAACAGCTGACCAGTAATGTAATAGTAGATTTCGCATATGAGAATAATTGTTTATTAGGCACTTCCGAAAGCAAAACAGGAAGGTCATAGCTGTAGCAAATCTGAGGTAATCTGAATATCAGGAAATTGTCCAAGTATTTTTATTTTTTATTCTGATTTGTCTAAATAACCTAAAAGATTATGTTAAATTATGTAAGAGGTTGAGTTTATACTTTTTATTCTTCCAAATGACAATGAGATGATATTATTATAAATGTTTTGATTCTTGAATAATAAACACAGATAATGAAAAGTTTTTTGATCAGCTGTTTCAGCACACTTGAAATTTGACCAATATGAATGTCAACGTCAACAATGCTTGTTGTCGTTGACTTCGGAAGTTTAGGTTAGAAGTTCTATCCTACTCTGATAATCGAATTTGAATAATTTATAATATATATCTTATCTCTATT